>NC_059194.1:30778290-30843290 GCF_020615455.1 Coregonus clupeaformis
AACCCTTCAGTTGTGTGTCACGGCAACACTGTTCCCTAGAGGGTCAATGCACTCTCTCAGTGGAATTGAATGATTCCCGTGTTGCTGTCCTACACCCGACCCTGAACTCTCCCGTTGGCGAAGGTGTGGTGTGGACCTCAATTCAATTACAGAGGCCTCTCACCCTCAGCATTCCTCCTGCCGCACTGCTAAAGTACCTACTTCGCCCTGTGTATGCTTGAGTGTGCGTGTGTTCCCTTCCCCTATGCTTTTGTAAGCTGAGCCCATGGACAGGTTACAGGGGTATGCCGCCGCTATGTGAGATGCATTGTTGGAAAAAGTGCAGTGGTTGTGTCGTAAAGATGGCAGTTTCATGGCCAGACTCGCTGCTCAGAACACAACTCAGAACAAAAGAGCTGTTATTGTAATAATGATGGCCACAAACACAGGGACAAGTGTCTCTAACAGGGTCTCAAAGGTTGAGCACTTGTTTGTCTGAGTCTTGATAGAAAAATTATATACAGACTGATGTAAGACACAGGGAAAGCTTTATACAAGCTACAAATCCACCAGAGACAAGGGATATTTTCTCAGCCTCTTGCTCTCCTCTCTCTGACCTGACGTGAGAGTTGTTCTGGCCGCAATCCCTCTGAGTGACAGGAGGCAGATGCTTTAAAAAGAATCCAAACTCATTCTCTGCATTCCTCCTGAAATGGACTCTGGCAGGACGAATAGCATTTAGCACTGCATCCAGACCTCACTCATTCACACTCATGCACGCATGCACACGCACACCCAGCCACCCACACACACAAACATTCCCCCCTACACACACATTCCCATAATTACTACACACACAGGTCCTCGATCTCTCTGTGGTCAGGCGAAACTCGGCAGCCATTGTTGCCACATCAGTCAGAGTGTGTCCAGAGTCTGTTATAACCTAGCTGTTGCTGCTGCTTCTCCATCTATGGGATTGTTGAGTATGGGAATTATACTGAGAACTGACCCACTAAGGGTAATGAGCCATGGGAGTCAGTGTACAGGGAGAGGACGCATTCTAAATTGCAACCTTTTCCCTCTATAGTGCACTACTTTTGATCAGAGCCCTATAAGCCCTGGTCAAAAGTAGTGCAATATAAAGGGAATAGCGTGCAGATTGGGATGCAGCCCTAAGCACTGGGAAAGTTAGGCGGTTCAGAGGAATAACAAGGTCTGGAGTGGGAGGCGGACATACCGGCCAGGTCGCTCAAGATTCCCTTCGAAATTGGACATCCCGAGAACTTTGGGAGACACCTTCAAATCCCGCCACTAGGGGCAATGCTATTACCATCAAGTCGGTTTGGGTTTTGTTAGGGCGTTGTGGACAGGGATGGTGATGGGCGTAAGGTGTCCAGCTCCGAAGGGTCATGTGTTCAATCCCAGTTTTGGATAGGGTTTAACTCTATCCCAAACCTTAACCCTTACTTTAATTAATTCCTACATTTAACCAGCCACAAGGCGCCTTGCCAGGAGGCTCAACCGATCAACCGTTGCAACCCAGGGTGTCAAAAACAACTTTAAAATGTTAGGTTTGGAGCAATATCTACATTTGAAATTTGGATTAACATGGATAAACGTCAGAATCTGAAGTCAAATAAGTCAAACCTTGAGATCACATACAGCCTTTATACAGATGTGAAAATTGAGGCGAGTAAACGGTGTAGGAGTGTAGGACTCATCCCTAGCTCTCCCCTGTCTACTTCAGCTGGACCTGAGAGTCAGGGTGGGTGTATGGTTGATCCAGTCAGAGACAGGGTAGGGCAGGCTGACCAATTAGATGACAGGGGAGGCCAGGCTGGACCAATGAGATGGCAGGGGAGGGCAGGCTGGACAACTCAAAGACAGTCGAGAGAAGGTTGGACCAATCAGAAGGCAGGGGAGGGCAGGCTGGACCAATCAGATGGTACTAGGGCACACCTACCTGCTGAGAGCCTGGAGGAGATCTAGGACAAAGAAGTCAATACCTGAGACAGAGAACGGGATGAGACACCTGGGACGGGGCTGTGTGTATGTGTGTGTGTGCATGCGCGTGTGTGTTTTGTGTGTGTGTGTTGTGTGTGTGTTCAAGGTGGGGGCAAACACACTAGGGAGGGGAGAGGAGAGTGAGGCTTGAAGCAGCTATGGAAAATAAACAACTTGCATTTCTCTTTGAGTACACTGTGTGTGTATTTGAAGTGCAAGTAAGAAGGAAAGCATTACAAGCAGGTGGCTCTTGAAATCTGTCTGCCTAATGTAAAGTATTATGGAACAAGTCTGTCATGTTGGTTCTGGTAAGGTGACATATTGTATTATGGCTGCAAGAGAGTGTTGCAGTTACGCGTCCAAAATGGCACCGTATTCCCCATTTAGTGCACTACTTTGACCCGAGACCTATGGGGGCATGTTAGATGAATATAAATAGACATGCTTTTTCTTTGCTCAAGAACTCGATAGCGTCTGTAGAAGCTGTCAGTGGTGATGCATGGTGACTACTTTATCCCAGTATCTAATTAATCATCCATTGTTTGCTCCCTTCACCCTGCAATTTGCTGGGTCATTGTTTCTCTTCCTGCTTCGTCTTATTGTCACATCTTTATTGTTCCTACTGATCCAATGGGCCAACCTCTCTATCACAACTAGCTCTCACAGTCTCACGTCAGAATTAGACGTTCATCCATGTTTCTCAAACATCAAGTTTAGGCAAATTCTTAAGGTTAGGGTTAAGTTTGGGATAGGCTTGAAACAAAAATCCAGAACAACTTTCTATCGCTGGATTTGAACTTGCAATCAGAGGCAGATGCTTACGCCCATCAGCATCCACAACATCCTAGCAAAACCGAAACCTACTTAATACTTAGTACTGTGGAGGATTCATGGTACACACACACAAGCAAATGCACACACACACGCATGGTGTGAGTGCATGACTTAAGCCTGACAGGGTGCAGGTTTGATGCCTGGTCATGTAACCTTTCAGAGGCACAATTAACACCTGTCCCAGTGCTCATAAGGCATGGTAATCCATGCAAACACATGGGGACTGCTGTCTGACCTCAGCAAGGACACTTACTATCTTACAGAGACAAGAGAGGGGAGAGGTGTGGAGAGAGGGACACACAGAGAGGCACACATAGAGAAAATAGAGATATGAGAGAGAGAGAGAGAGAGAGAGAGAGAGAGAGAGAGAGAGAGAGAGAGAGAGAGAGAGAGAGAGAGAGAGAGAGAGAGACCCACACGACAGAGATGCAGCTTAAGCCCCACCCTCTTCAACATATATATCAACAAATTGGCGAGGGCACTAGAACAGTCTGCAGCACCCAGCCTCACCCTACTAGAATCTGAAGTCAAATGTCTACAGTTTGCTGATGATCTGGTGCTTCTGTCCCCAACCAAGGAGGGCCTACAGCAGCACCTAGATCTTCTGCACAGATTCTGTCAGACCTGGGCCCTGACAGTCAATCTCAGTAAGACAACAATAATGGTGTTCCAAAAAAGGTCCACCACAAATACAAATTCCATCTAGACACTGTTGCCCTAGAGCACACAAAAAACTATACCTCGGCCTAAACATCAGCGTCACAGGTAACTTCCACAACACTGTGAACGATCTGAAAGACAAGGCCATTAAAAGGAACATAACATTTGACATACCAATTAGGATCAGGCTCAAAATACATGAATCAGTTATAGAACCCATTGCCCTTTATGGTCTGGGGTCCGCTCACCAACCAAGAATTCACAAAATGGGACAAACACCAAATTGAGACTCTGCATGCAGAATTCTGCAAAGAATATCCTCTGTGTAAAACACCAAATAATGCATGCAGAGCAGAATTTGGCCGTTACCCGCTAATGATCAAAATCCAGAAAAGAGCTGTTAAATTTTACAACCACCTAAAAGGAAACGATTCCCCAAACTTCCACAACAAAGCCATCACCTACAGAGAGAGACCTGGAGAAGAGTCCCCAAGCAATCTGGTTCTGGGGCTCTGTTCACAAACACAAACAGACCCCACAGAGCCCCAGGACAGCAACACAATTAGACCCAACCAAATCATGAGTAAACAAAAATATAATTACTTGACACATTCGAAAGAATGTACAAAAAAACAGAGCAAACTAGAATGCTATTTGGCCCTAAACAGAGAGTACACAGTGGCAGAATACCTGACTGCTGTGACTGACCCAAAATTAAGGACATCTTTGACTATGTACAGACTCATTGAGCATAGCCTTGCTATTGCCAAATGTATGACCATATTAGAGACACATACTTCCCTCATATTACACAGATCCACAAAGAATTTGAAAACAAATCCAATTTGGATAAACTCCCATATCTATTGGGTGAAATACCACAGTGTGCCATCACAGCAGCAAGATTTGTGACCTGTTGCTACAAGAAAAGGGCAACCAGTGAAGAACAAACACCATTGTAAATACAACCCATATTTATGTTTATTTATTTTCCTTTTTGTTTGCATTCTTTTGGAACTTTTGTGAGTATAATGTTTACTGTTAATTTTTTATTGTTTATTTCACTTTTGTTTATTATCTATTTCACTTGCCTTGGCAATGTAAACATATGTTTCCCATGCCAATAAAGCCCTTAAATTGAAATGTAATTGAAGAGAGAGAGAGAGAGAGAGAGAGAGAGAGAGAGAGAGAGAGAGAGAGAGAGAGAGAGAGAGAGAGAGAGAGGCCTTGATCTCCCTGCAGCCCTCAGCTGATGTTTCCACATAGTTTCACACGTTATTGTTATGCTGTTATGAAGCCGTATATGAAAGGAAAAAACAGGCAAAGAACGCTGCAACATCTAACCACAGCATGTCAAACCCACATACATACTAAAACCTTCACCTGCCACCAATTAGAACATCACAGAATCACATATCAATACCACACGACTTCGACTGAGAAAAAATATTCTTGACAAAACTGGTTGTAACTGGTATCTATTTCTCTATCACAAAAGCAGTTTGCACATTCACAGACGATGGACATGTTATTCCCTGCCCCCTGTCAAGCGCAGCTCTAGCTATAATAACCTAAACAAACACACAACAGTGGGAGAAGGATATTAGCTGCGTCTCCTTCTCTTCCTCCCTCCCAGCTTCTCCAAGTGTACTTTTCAAGGTGCTGGGCTTGGGTATCTCCATGGCAACAGTGAAGCAACCAGGAACAGAGGAGGGGGGTGGCAGAGAGGGAGGGGGCGGGCGGGCGACAGATGGGGCTGCTGGGTAGGGTTTGGAACATTGTGACATTTCCCAGCAACGCCACGAACGGCTAGCGCCGAGGAAAGGGCGGGGCTCAGTGTGTCTGTGTGTGTGTGTGTGTGTGTGTGTGTGTGTGTGTGTGTGTGTGTGTGTGTGTGTGTGGGTGGGTGTGTGTGTGTTTGTGTGTGAGTTTGCGCGCCTGCCTATGTGCGTGTGTGTGTGGGAGAGGCAGAGGGCCATTCTACAAAGCCTTGAGGGCCTTCATGTGATGTACTGTAGATTCCTGGTGAAAGATCTCCTCTCTCTCCCTCTCTCTCTCTCTCTCTCTCTCTCTCTCTCTCTCTCTCTCTCTCTCTCTCTCTCTCTCTCTCTCTCTCTCTCTCTCTCTCTCTCTCTCTCTCTCTCTCTCTCACACACACACACACATGCACACGCACGCACGCACGCACGCACACACACACACCCAAACACACACAGGTTCAGTGTCTCTGTTAGTATTGTGGGGACCTCCAGGTGTTATTGGACTGTTTATACCTGCATGCACCCACACTGGCCCAGATATACAGTATCTCACCCTATCCATTTATCTCTCTCTCTCTCTCTCTCTCTCTCTCTCTCTCTCTCTCGCTCTCTCTCTCGCTCTACTCTCTCTCTCTCTCTCTCTCTCTCTCTCTCTCTCTCTCTCTCTCTCTCTCTCTGTCTCCCCCCTTTTTCTAACTTTCTCTGCCTGCTCTGTCTCTCTCTATATCCTACACCCCACTATCTCTCTCTCTCTCTCTTTCTCTCTCTATTTCCCACACCACAGGCAGTGGGTGCTAATGAGATGACAGCCCAATGTTATAACGGATAATGAAGCCTGATGTAACACAGGTGCATGAACTCACAGTGTGAGAGGAGAGAGGAGAGAGACCAGACCACACTGTACAGGTAACCTTGCAGAGCAGAGGTCACAATACACAATACAAAAAAATAATGTATGCACTCACTAACTGTAAGTCGCTCTGGATAAGAGCGTCTGCTAAACGACGTAAAAAAATAAAAAATAAAAAAATACACAACTGTAAAACAAAGCTCAAACATGAAACTGACTCTTCTTCTCTTCGCCTTTCCTGTACTTTACTTAATTTACTAAATGTTTTAAAAGTTAAGATGGGGCAATGTTCTGTAAACCACAATGAAAGAGGATGCCTAAAGACTGGATGTGAAACGTAAGATGCTTTATATTTGCATTCATCTGTGCTTTATCATCCCCTTCTCGACCTTAGTCTTTTAGTTCCGTCTGCCGCCACGCAAGGCGATGTTGCACCACTGCTTATTCTGACTCGGGACGCTCACAGGATATTCGAAGTTTTTGCAAGCTTTTCAGAATGGTGCACAGAGTGTTGGCGGCGGGACCGGACAGTGAAACGTGCACTCCAAACATAATTGATTCGGGAGAATAGTTTAAAGTTACAAAAAAAACGTTTTACACCATGAAATTACCATTTCTCAGGTGGAAGGGGAGAGGTTGCTCGTTTTCTCAGATTTTCCTCTCATTTATTTCAGCTGTCATGAACTGTCAATCAGTCCCAGCACGCCCAATGTTTTCAGAACTATCCTCATCTACCTCGCGCCTCCGTGAGTGCGTAATACAGTGAGATAAATGTGTGGGCGCGCGTGTATGTGTATGTAGAGTCGGGGAGTTGTCAGAGCGCAGAGGCAAGGAGCGGGAGCGAGAGAGAGAGATAGAGAGTGTGTGTGAGTGAGAGAGTAAGAGTGATAAAGCGAGAGAGAGAGAGAGAGAGAGAGGAGGGGGGGAGAGCGAGAGAGAGAGAGAGAGAGAGAGAGGGGGGTGAGAGAGAGGGGAGAGAGAGAGAGAGAGAGAGAGAGAGAGAGAGAGAGAGAGAGAGAGAGAGAGAGAGAGAGAGAGAGAGAGAGAGCGAGAGAGAGCGCGTTCTCTCCCGGTGCACTTGGCAGTTAGTTGCGGGCTGCTGTGCTGTTGCTGTCGTGGCGGTGTGGCTAGTCGCGGGGAACTTTACCACACTGGAGCCCGAAGTCCCACTCTCTCACCTGCGCAGTTCGGAGCTGCCATGGGTCTCGCGCCTGGATTGACTATCTTAATCATTCTGCCGGCCTTTCTGCACACGAGCGGCCTATATATCGCCAGTAGCGTAGGTACGTAAACGTGGGACTGTTTATGTTTACAATATTTTGCTGTTTCCATACGCCAGGGGTCAATTGGGTAGAAGCAACGTTCTGAGCGCCCAACAGAGTAGCCTGGGCTATAGGCTGCAACTACTGTATATACACACCCTAAAGCGTCCCTTTTCAACTTTGGTTTACTAGATCAATGAAGGTTCCCGATACTTTTCCCCGAGATTGTGCTCTCTCTGTGCTGTGTCAGGGCAGGCAGTGTTGTTAAGTGTGCGTTTCTCTCTCTCCTCTCCTCATCCCGCTCCTGACGCGGGCGGTTCAGCATTTCGGACGGTCAGGGCAGGGGAATTCACTTTGGCTGTGTGAAGGATGCAAGGACCGGTTTGTTGTCGGCGTTTGCCATGGAGTAACCTTATGTGATTAGGTGGAGATAGCAGCTATCGATTTGGTCACAGGAAGGAAAGGGTTGGATGTTATCGATTAGAAATGAACATCTAATTCCCGTGACATTAGAGAATAGTAATATGCCTAATAATAATAATAATAATAATAATAATAATAATAATAATAATAATAATAATAATAAACATTGAAGAATAATAACATTGCACAGTGCACACTTAGTATCTGATATCTCACTCATGTTTTGCAGAAAACTTTTATTTAGTGACCATGGGGGAAATTATATAGCCTATCAAATCATGTTGGGCTCTGTTATCATGGAATCAGACTGATAAGATCTTGCTGGAATCAAGTGCGTGGTGCACCTCACCCTTGCCTGCTTATTCGCACGGCTATTAAATAACGATCTCGGTTACACTCATTATAGCCCAGTGATTAAAACAAAACACAATAATATGTATTATCTGTGTAAAGATATCTGTTTAGATAATAATAATGCAATTGATATTGAGAAGGACAGCGGAGAGTCGTTAGTGTCACTGATGTGATCTAGTGCTGTGGCTTTGAGTAGAGAGTAGGGATATGTAGGCGAGGCGCAGCGTTCTGTCACTATAGCGGCCCCGGAGGGAGCATCTCTCCAACGCGTCTAAAAGCTGCCTCAGAGAGCTGCCTCACTGTCAGTGTCACAGTTATAGTGTGATGCGTCGCTAATAAAACGACCTACAGTGTATTAAGACTTGATTATGGGGAAGTAATAATGATGGTGATGCAATAGGCTAAAATAAATTATATTAATTAGGCTGCATGTCTCTCCAAATCTTAACTCCATTGTAACCAGGCTTCCCACAGCAAAACAAGCTGAAATTAACTACTTTCATTAATCTGCTTGCTCTGCCCTCATATTTAGCCTCACATTTAAGTGGCTACAAGTGGAACACAAATAAAATTGACATAAACACTTGCATTCATGAGTTTTATTGACTAAAGTCAATAAACAAATAAGGTCAGCGAAGCAAAAACCTGATAAAAAATGAATGTATAAGAATGCTATAAGTACGGAAATTGTTTGCTCATTGGGAAATTAATATCCAACTAGTCAGTGACAACTGTGTGGCGTTTGGAGTTTGTGACAGCAACTATGTGAGCTTATTACAGTATTATAGACACTATGTCCTGGGATTTCCTATGATCTTCTATGTAGAACCCCTTACCTTCGACTCTTGTGTGGCTTGTGAGCGTAATAGAGCAAACCGCGCACAGCCCGGCAAGGACGTGGGGTTGCATCTGGGTTCAGGGGTGGGGAGTGTGTGTATGTCTCTGTGTCTGTGTTGGATAGCCTTATCTGTTTGAAGTCCATGCATATTTTCTCTGTGATCAAGAAGGGATGCAATTAGGAACGGAACATGACATCTCTAACACCCCTTTCCTCCCGTTTTCTCTATCTCTCTATCTAATTCTCTTATTCTCTCTCATTCCCGCCCTTTCCTATCCTCCTCATTTCTCCCTTCTCCATCCCTTCTCCATCTCCCCCTTACTCTCCCTCTGCATTCCTCTCTCACCTCTTCTCTCCCTCTTCTCCTCTCCCCTCCTCTCTCTCCCACTATCCTCTCTCCCCCTATTCTCTCTTCTCCTCTGCTCTCCCTCACCACCATCCACCTGTCCTTCTCCCTCTCTCCATCCCCCTCTCCCCGCCTCCACCTGTCCCACTTGTCCCTCTCCACCCTCTCCTCCCACCACCCTCTTCTCCCTCATTCCCTATCTACCTGTCCCTCTCCCCTCTCTCCCCCCTCCTCCCCCTTCAGACTCCCTGCAGCATGTCCTGGGGGAGTATGGACTGGTGAGGCCCGTGAGCGTGGACGCGGATGGCCGCTTCCTGTCCCACGCCGTGTCGGCCGGCCGGCCGGGGGCGGGGGCGGGGGCGGGGCAGCCCCATAGGCGCTGGAGGAGGGAGGCCGGAGAGAACAGGGGAGGAGGAGGAGGAGGAGAAGGAGATGAAGAAAGAGAGGAAATGTACGAGGAGGATGGAGGGCCCCGACACAGACAGCTTTATTACAATGTCACCGTCTTCGGCCGGGAGTTCCACCTGCGTCTGCGGCACAATGCGCGACTGGTGGCCCCCGGAGCCAAGATGGAGTGGCACGATGATAACGACAGCAATGGGACAGCCACACGCTCCGAGCCCCTGCAGGGAGACTGTTTCTACGTGGGTGACGTCACAGACACGCCCGGAGCCACCGTAGCCATCAGCAACTGCGACGGCCTGGTGAGTTTTGGTTGTTTGGGTTACTGTAGAGAACGTCTGTGTCCGCTGTGCCCATCTAACTGTCTCTTAGCACTGTTTCACCTCTGTACTGGGTTTGACCTTCGTCCTGCTCTAGTTTACTGCGCTGTACAGAATTTGCTGTGCGGTTCTTATTGCTGATTGGTGGTGCTTGGTCGAGCTAGGTGCTTAATGAAAATCTAGCTAATTTGACTGGATGCGTTGTATTGGTGATGTTTCTGTTTTGAAATTCTGTTTTGGTCTGTTTGAGACTGGGTAAGGATGTTTGTTCTAAGGCCCTCTCTCCATCAGATGTCCTGGAAGGCCTGTGGAGTGAGGTTATGAGTCGCCAATCCTATCCCAATCTTTAGATTGTATGTGTGCATGTGTCAACGACTGCAAGAGAGAGAGAGAGAGAGAAAGAGAGAGGAGCCATGTCCGAGTTTCCATAGGAACGCCCAGTGCGTAGACAGAGAGAGAGACAGAAAGAGAGAGGAAGAGAGAGCGAGAGAGAGAGAGAGAGAGAGAGAGAGAGAGAGAGAGAGAGAGAGAGAGAGAGAGAGAAGGAAACACAGAGAGACAGAGACAGACAAAAACAGACATACAGAGAGAGAGAGAGGAGAAAGAGAAAGAACTAGATTGCGTAACCCCTTGACTTCTCTCTGGTGACTCAGCATGCTTCCTGGTTGACCCCAGGGTCAGAGGTCATGGAGGGGTCATGTTGATATTCCGTTGATGCTCCTCCGTGAGGCCCACGCGACGTGTGTAGTACCTGAGTCTTGTTCTACTTGACACCACTTTCCACTCAGTCGAAGTCAGAGAGAGGTTACACAGTAGTCTGAAGTGTGTTAAACAGATGTAATTTGGGATATTGAAAGAGGCTGTGTGATTTGCTTGTGTGTTTATTGAAATGATCAAATCAAAAGATTGAGAGGTAGTTGTATTTCTGTTGTCAATGCCATGTTAGGTAGGTATTTTGAAGACTGAATCGACTGAGCGATGGGTTTGAAATCTCATGCATGGATATTTGGTCTGTGTGTTTGTCTCGGCGGTGGAGGAGAGGGAGGCCCCAATGACCTGCATTTTTGTCTGTGTGTGACTGTGTATGTGTGTTTGACTGGCAAGCGGGGAAGAGAGGAGGAGAAGAGGAGGACAGGACCCCTCCTCTTAGGAAATGAGAAGAGGAGAAGGGAGGAAAAGAAGAGAAGGGAGGAGAGGAAAGGAAAGGATGTTCCCTCATTAGACCAGTGTTCATTAGTCAACAGCCAACAACTGGAGCCGTTTAGAGTTGAGTACACTGGGGACCCTTTGACCAGCTGAGAGAGCAGGCACCCAGCCAGCAGCCAGACAGCCAGCCAGTAGCCAGCCAACATACTGCCAGCATGGGCACAAGGGGCAGGCCCTACACCACCTCTCAGCTCTGCTCTGGCCTGCCCCCAGCTCACTGCCTGGCCACTAGCCAGGGAATGGAGAGAGAGAAAGAGAGGAGATGGGAATGGAGGGAGTGGCAGAGAGGAGAGTGGTGAAGGAAAAGACAGGGAGAGAGAAAAAAGAGACAGAAGGGGAGCAAAAGCAGAGTGTAGAGAAACCAAGAGAAAGGGAGGGAGACAGGGAGAGAGGAGAGAAAGAGAAAGAGAGCAAGGGTGGCGTGATGAATGATCGTTGAGGTGAATTGCTTTCTTGTGTAGAGAGCCTATGTGATCAGCTGGTGAGGTCTTGTTGAGTAGTTGAGGAGATGCAGGAGGCAGCAGAGTGGGGAGAAGGGGGTTGGAGATGGTGGGCATGTGGTGGGGTAAAGGAAAATGTAATTGCAGCATGCCTGTAGTATGCCCCCTCCCCCAGACTCCCCCATACTCACACTGTTGGCTGGGAATGTGAGAGAGAATTGGTTTCAGTGGAAGAAGTTCAGTACAGAAATCATAACCTAAACTTACCTAACCTAGCCTCTTGGAATATTTTATACATGCGTGTGTGTGTATGTGTGTGTGGTGTGTGTGTGTGTGTGTGTGTGTGTGTTTATAAACCTCGTCCCACTAATGGCTTTCCCCCTGGCCTAGCATACTCGGTCAAAGCTACAGAAGCTGTTCGAAGTGTGTGTGTGTTATTCTCTCCTCTCCTGTATGCATTAGAAAGACAGCCGGGCTGGAGAGAGAAAGAGAGAGAGAGTGTGTGTGTGTGTATGTTTGGGGATTTTTCCGTGGCAGAGGGAGAGAGAGAGAGCGAAAGATAGAGAGAAAGAGAGAGAGAGAGATGTGTGGAATGTACAGTAGAGTGTGTTAGCCCAGAGGAGAAGAGAGGAAAGGCAGTTCCTGCTGTTCTTCTGTTTCCTGCCACTACTGTCCTCCTCCTCCTAGCCCAGACCACAGAGAGAGAGAAGGGGAGAGGGGAGGAGGAAGAGAAAGAGGAGGGAAAGGGAGAGAGAGAGGAGGGAGGGAGAAACAGAGCGAGAAAGAGATCTGTATAAACTTGAACTGATTGCAAGATCCCAACACGTGGACTGTACATAAATATATTTTGTACTGTAAACTATTAAACAAAATAGCAGTCTTCATAAAGACATACATTCTCACAGCCATCTAAACTTCCATTCCAGATGGACCAGGCTTGAGATAATCAGAGGTTGCAGCCAAATGATAGGGCGGCATTGTGTTGCCGTGGGAACATAGGGTCAGACAGGTACACAGGTATTGATTCAGCCAATAGGAAGGCCCGGAGAGGGAGAACTTAATTGGCTAGAACTGGAGGTTGGGGAGAGAGGCCTTTCTCATGTATGTCTCAATCTAACAATCAGACAGACAGAAATACAGACAGTCAGATTGACAAATGGATGGACGGATGGCAGATGGCAGACCTGTCATCATCCCTGTTACCCTTTAGCAACAGGTGGGAGAACACCTGGACAGCAGAGACGTGTATTACACACACACACACACACACACACACACACACACACACACACACACACACACACACACACACACACACACACACACACACACACACACACACACACACACACACACACACAATCACACACACACACAAACACACACACACAAACACACACACACACACACACAAGCACACACACACATACACACACACACACACACGCAGATACATGCATGGTGAATATCAGTGTTGGGCTCAATTCAGAATTGATTTGAGAATGCCTCATAAATTCTAATTCAATTGTTGAATTGGGATTTAATTTGAATTGAAGTAGTAAGCAGGATACAGAATTGCAATTAGAATTTTTATTAAAGGGAATAGAATTGAATTCAGTGAAATTACAGTTTTTTTCAATTGCTTACACACTAAAATTAAAACTTTCCCACAATTAGCAAAACCTTAAACTCAAGGAGCAAAACACCGGCCTAGATTTGCACAACTGTAAGCACATTGTCAGCTTCACACCTTTAGCAAAACATTACACACAGTGATTTGCAAAACACTAAACACACTTGTATGCATTTGACACAGAAATGTATCATGATGTCATTTCCTTGCAATTTCAAATCAAAGGCTTTCAAATGAACACACCCATGAACCAATTGGTTAAACACAGCCACCAGGTGTGCACACACACTGGTGCTTAATTGTAGACACACCAATCAGGTTTAAGCACTATAAAAAGGCAACCGGTAAATTCACCTGTTTTGAAAAGAAATGGACGGTGTCAGAGGAAGAGGAAGAGGAAGAGGAAGAGGGAGAGGGAGAGGGAGAGGGAGAGGAAGACCTGGAGGAGGGGTAGGACATGCACAAAGAAGAAGACAACCAAATCTGTGTAATGAAATTCGTGCTACAATTGTGGACCATGTAATAAACCACGGACTAACACTGAGGGAGGCTGGACTGAGAGTACAGCCTAACCTAAGCAGCTACACAGTGGCATCAATAGTTCGGACATTTCGTCAAGATCACAGGTGAGAAACGTATCTTCTGTCAACAGAAAATCCATAGCTTACTGCATGTACTATATCAACAGTTTTGGTTTCTATTCCTGTATCATTTTACAGTAAGCTACAGTGAGGGAAAAAAGTATTTGATCCCCTGCTGATTTCGTACGTTTGCCCACTGACAAAGACATGATCAGTCTATAATTTTAATGGTAGGTTTATTTGAACAGTGAGAGACAGAATAGCAACAAAAACATCCAGAAAAACGCATGTCAAAAATGTTATAAATTGATTTGCATTTTAATTAGGGAAATAAGTATTTGACGCCCTCTCAATCAGAAAGATTTCTGGCTCCCAGGTGTTTTTTATACAGGTAACGAGCTGAGATTAGGAGCACACTCTTAAAGGGAGTGCTCCTAATCTCAGTTTGTTACCTGTATAAAAGACACCTGTCCACAGAAGAAATCAATCAATCAGATTCCAAACTCTCCACCATGGCCAAGACCAAAGAGCACTCCAAGGATGTCAGGGACAAGATTGTAGACCTACACAAGGCTGGAATGGGCTACAAGACCATCGCCAAGCAGCTTGGTGAGAAGGTGACAACAGTTGGTGCTATTATTCACAAATGGAAGAAACACAAAATAACTGTCAATCTCCCTCGGCCTGGGGCTCCATGCAAGATCTCACCTCGTGGAGTTGTAATGATCATGAGAACGGTGAGGAATCAGCCCAGAACTACACGGGAGGATTTTGTCAATGATCTCAAGGCAGCTGGGACCATAGTTACCAAGAAAACAATAGGTAACACACCATGCCGTGAAGGACTGAAATCCTGCAGTGCCCGCAAGGTCCCCCTGCTCAAGAAAGCACATATACAGGGCCGTCTGAAGTTTGCCAATGAACATCTGAATGATTCAGAGGAGAACTGGGTGAAGGTGTTGTGGTCAGATGAGACCAAAATGGAGCTCTTTGGCATCAACTCAACTCGCCGTGTTTGGAGGAGGAGGAATGCTGCCTATGACCCCAAGAACACCATCCCCACCGTCAAACATGGAGGTGGAAACATTATGCTTTGGGGGTGTTTTTCTGCTAAGGGGACAGGACAACTTCACTGCATCAAAGGGATGATGGACGGGGCCATGCACCGTCAAATCTTGGGTGAGAACCTCCTTCCCTCAGCCAGGGCATTGAAAATGGGTTGTGGATGGGTATTCCAGCATGACAATGACCCAAAACACACGGCCAAGGCAACAAAGGAGTGGCTCAAGAAGAAGCACATTAAGGTCCTGGAGTGGCCTAGCCAGTCTCCAGACCTTAATCCCATAGAAAATCTGTGGAGGGAGCTGAAGTTTCGAGTTGCCAAACGTCAGCCTCGAAACGTTAATGACTTGGAGAAGATCTGCAAAGAGGATTGGAACAAAATCCCTCCTGAGATGTGTGAAAACCTGGTGGCCAACTACAAGAAACGTCTGACCTCTGTGATTGCCAACAAGGGTTTTGCCACCAAGTACTAAGTCATGTTTTGCAGAGGGGTCAAATACTTATTTCCCTCATTAAAATGCAAATCAATTTATAACATTTTTGACATGTGTTTTTCTGGATTTTTTTGTTGTTATTCTGTCTCTCACTGTTCAAATTAACTGCCTTTAAAATTATAGACTGATCATGTCTTTGTCAGTGGGCAATCAGCAGGGGATCAAATACTTTTTTCCCTCACTGTACATGTATTTTGATTGGCCAACATAGGATTGAACGTCGAGAACACCAAGGAGGGAGGGGCCCCATATTCACACAGGAGCAAGAGATAGAGATCATAAACCTTGTTTTGGCCAATAATGCAATCAGACTTAGAGAAATTCAAGCCCATATTGTCAATGATCACCGAATGTTCAATAATGTCCAACAGGTCTCTCTGTCAACAATAGCCGGTATCCTTAAAAAACATCAAGTTCTAATGAAACAACTGTATAAAGTGAATTTGAAAGAAATTCAGACAGGGTGAAAGGCCTGCGGCGTGAATATGTGGTGGTACATTTTGTTCACTGACTGTAGTATTGTGTACTGCACACATAACCTTTTTACTGTACATGTAATTTTACCGTATAGCAGACCTACAGTAAATTGATCTACACAATGTGATCTTTTGCTGTATTTCAGAGAGTTTTGCAAATGGATGCGGAGGAAGTCCCGCATTAGTTTATATACATTGATGAGGCTGGATTTAACAGTGAGAAGAAGGGGAAGAAACATCATTGGCCACAGGGCTATTGCCAATGTACCAGGGCAACGTGGGGGTAACATTACCCTTTGTGCTGCCATTACACAGAATGGGGTCCTCCACCGCCATGCCAACTTGGGTCCTTACACTGACCTCATTGTTAAATGTTTTGACAGATTACACAATATTATCACAGCAGCAAACCAAAGGGACCAGATGCAATACATTGTCGTCTGGGACAATGTAGCTTTCCATCGTTCTGCTCTGGTCAAAAACTGGTTTCATTAACACCCACAATTTACAGTTCAATACCTTCCACCATACTCCCCCTTCCTAAACCCCATCGAGGAGTTCTTCTCAGCATGGCGGTGGAAGGTTTATGATCTCCGGCCCTATGTCCAGATGGCCCTCATTCAAGCTATGGTGGAAGCATGTGATCAAATTTAAGCAGCATCCATACAAGGGTGGATTCGTCACTCCAAAAGATTCTTCCCACGTTGCCTTGCAAATGAAAATATAGCCTGTGATGTTGACGAGGCCCTGTGGCCAGATCCAGCTAGGCGGAGAGATGTTTAGGTTATTTTTCTTTTTTATTCGGTACTGAACTGGATATGTAATTTATGTTACAGTATTACTGTAAGCTTACAGTACAATGGCACGTTCAGTAATACTGTATGAAATCTGGAAAATGTTTTGTTATGAATGTTTTGTTGAAATGTTCAGTATTGACTGACTTGAGTACATGAAAAGAAATACATATTTTCATTAGTCTGCACAATTGGTGTCATGTGGTGTTGGTGAATTTATTTTTACACTTTCTCTGTGTAAATGCTAAAAGTGTTTTAGGTTGAGCACAGGAATGTTCAAACTGATTCAAACAGAATCAGACCATATGATGGTTGGGTTTATGTTATGACAACAAAATAAGGTTTTTATAAGACATTGTATAGTTTTGACAAAAGTGTTCTATTTTGCAAATGATCTGAGGTGTTGGGCTACTTTGGTGTAGTGTTGTGCTAATTGTGTGAAGGGGTTTGAAAAACCGGGCCCTGTTTTCAAAATGGTGTTTAAGCAATTGAAAAAAAACTGTAAATTAAATTAAATTCTATATTAGGTGTAGTCTATATAAATATACAGGTAAGTGCCAAAATAAAGGAAACACCAACATAAAGTGTCTTAATAGGGTGTTGGGCCACCACGAGCCAGAACATCTTTAATGCACCTTGGCATAAATTCTACAAGTGTCTGGAACTCTATTGGAGGGATCATCATCATTTGATGTTTTGTTGATGGTGGTGGAAAACTCTGTCTCAGGTGCCGATCCAGAATCTCCCATAGGTTTTCCATCGGGTTGAGATCTGGTGACTGAGAGGGCCATGGCATATGGTTTACATCGTTTTCATGCTCATCAAACCATTCAGTGACCACTTGTGCCCTGTGGCTGGGGGCATTGTCATCCAATGGGGGCATAGCGATGGTAGCCAAAATAATGGCCTGCCCAGCATTTTTATACATGACCCTAAGCATGATGGGATGTTAATTGCTTAATTTACTCAGGAACCACACGTGTGGAAGCACCTGCTTTCAATATACTTTTTGTCCCTTATTTACTCAAGTGTTTCTATTATTTTGGCAGTTACCTGTACATCTTGTCCATAAAATATCAAACATGTCTTTAAATACAGTGGGGAAAAAAAGTATTTAGTCAGCCACCCATTGTGCATGTTCTCCCACTTAAAAAGATGAGAGAGGCCTGTAATTTTCATCATAGGTACACATCAACTATGACAGACAAAATCAGAAAAGAAATTCCAGAAAATCACATTGTAGGATTTTTAATGAATTTATTTGCAAATTATGGTGGAAAATAAGTATTTGGTCAATAACAAAAGTTTCTCAATACTTTGTTATATACCCTTTGTTGGCATTGACACAGGTCAAACGTTTTCTGTAAGTCTTCACAAGGTTTTCACACACTGTTGCTGGTATTTTGGCCCATTCCTCCATGCAGATCTCCTCTAGAGCAGTGATGTTTTGGGGCTGTCGCTGGGCAACACGGACTTTCAACTCCCCCCAAAGATTTTCTATGGGGTTGAGATCTGGAGACTGGCTAGGCCACTCCAGGACCTTGAAATGCTTCTTACGAAGCCACTCCTTCGTTGCCCGGGCGGTGTGTTTGGGAT
Source organism: Coregonus clupeaformis (assembly GCF_020615455.1). NCBI lineage: Eukaryota > Metazoa > Chordata > Actinopteri > Salmoniformes > Salmonidae > Coregonus > Coregonus clupeaformis. Next base: position 30,796,605 of record NC_059194.1, read on the forward strand.
CATTGTCATGCTGAAAGACCCAGCCACGTTTCATCTTCAATGCCCTTGCTGATGGAAGGAGGTTTTCACTCAAAATCTCACGATACATGGCCCCATTCATTCTTTCCTTTACACGGATCAGTCGTCCTGGTCTCTTTGCAGAAAAACAGCCCCAAAGCATGATGTTTCCACCCCCATGCTTCACAGTAGGTATGGTGTTCTTTGGATGCAACTCAGCATTCTTTGTCCTCCAAACACGACGAGTTGAGTTTTTACCAAAAAGTTATATTTTGGTTTCATCTGACCATATGACATTCTCCCAATCCTCTTCTGGATCATCCAAATGCACTCTAGCAAACTTCAGACAGGCCTGGCGTAAGCAGGGGGACACGTCTGGCACTGCAGGATTTGAGTCCCTGGCGGCGTAGTGTGTTACTGATGGTAGGCTTTGTTACTTTGGTCCCAGCTCTCTGCAGGTCATTCACTAGGTCCCCCTGTGTGGTTCTGGGATTTTTGCTCACCGTTCTTGTGATCATTTTGACCCCACGGGGTGAGATCTTGCGTGGAGCCCCAGATCGAGGGAGATTATCAGTGGTCTTGTATGTCTTCCATTTCCTAATAATTGCTCCCACAGTTGATTTCTTCAAACCAAGCTGCTTACCTATTGCAGATTCAGTCTTCCCAGCCTGGTGCAGGTCTACAAATTTGTTTCTGGTGTCCTTTGACAGCTCTTTGGTCTTGGCCATAGTGGAGTTTGGAGTGTGACTGTTTGAGGTTGTGGACAGGTGTCTTTTATACTGATAACAAGTTCAAACAGGTGCCATTAATACAGGTAACGAGTGGAGGACAGAGGAGCCTCTTAAAGAAGAAGTTACAGGTCTGTGAGAGCCAGAAATCTTGCTTGTTTGTAGGTGACCAAATACTTATTTTCCACCATAATTTGCAAATAAATTCATTAAAAATCCTACAATGTGAGTTTCTGGATTTTTTTCCCTCAATTTGTCTGTCATAGTTGACGTGTACCTATGATGAAAATTACAGGCCTCTCTCATCTTTTTAAGTGGGAGAACTTGCACAATTGGTGGCTGACTAAATACTTTTTTTCCCCACTGTACATGCATATACAATATTGTTGAATTGATTTTTGATTTTCAGGACAAACTCTTAACCCCTTACACTCATGTTTCTAACAAAATAACTATACAAAGCATATGCATGACCATGGTAGCAATTGAAAGAGAACACTTTGGAGATTATGGGCCAAAGGTGAGGACACAAGAGTTCACCTGACACAAGACTGAATCCAAACATTATCCTGTTGGTTTGATGTGTGTTTTAAAATGATTGTACTTTTCACAGCATTTGTCAATAACGTAATCTGAAAATGCTCTGGATACATTCAGTAACACAATAAGAATATTCATTGACATTTTCGAGTAGGTGCAAGATAAGAAAAAAAGGATTACAAGGGTTTGAGTGAGAGGTCTAACTAGTGTCTCCGAGTGGCCACCCAGCTCTCCAAACTGTGCACAGTTCCTAAATAATTTCAATGCCTTCAACTATAAGGTGCTTTTTTTTTGCTCTCTTAGCTTTGCCATTGAGGAACTGAAGCAAGCACATTTGTAGTTTTTTGTTCGGAACACAGCCCTGTGTCCCGACCATCACACAATTACTGTTGTTGTTTACGCAATCCAAATATGTTCAATTATGAATTGCAATCTGGATCAGGTGGGCATAATTTGAAAGCTTATTCTATTGCCAGCATGGCTAGCAACAGTAAATGATAAAATATGATCTTACAGGGTTAGGCTTTCAAACGGCACTTCAGACAAAGAGATTGTAATTTTGATGTGCATAGAATGGAGTCATGAGTGCATTCAAGTGTGTGTTCTGCAACTAATTTTCTTCACAATATGACAAACATAGGCTTATTCTGTTCAGGACAGCCCAGGGTGTAACATGTAATCTTTGTAACTGTGGATCAAACATAGCGATCATAAATGTTGATACTGTAAATAACATGAGTTTTCAAATAGGAAAATTTGAAGTGCACATTTGGACTCATGGGTGTGTGGTTTGCTTGTATGACATCAGAGTGGTATTTATATATTATAATATTCAACGTCTCATCCCTCACACAGGCAACAACAAATGTGCAATTAGTGCTCAGTTCTCAAGTTTATAACGGCTGTCAGTCAAAACCCATACAGCGCTGTGAAGCGAAGCACCTGAGTTCCAATTAAGGTGCTTGTCAATGACACGGGATGACAGTGGCTGTGAGTGGAAAGGGCTACAATTAATGATCAAGGAAAACAAAACCTGTATGTGGATATTCTTAGTTATTATATTTCATTAATCACTTAAATTGTGTTCAATATGGGGAAAATACTACATTTCCCAGAGTGCATTCGTTTAACCTTCAAGTTGTTCCTCAAGTAGCCTGATGCCTTCAAAAAGAAGCCAAACAAATGAAATGGTTGGTGGAAATATAATATAATTGGCTATTCTAAGCACTAAGGCACAGAGTTTCTAAACCCAGAGACGCAACATCACGAGACTTCCGGGAACACTTGCGAAGCAGATTAAGTAGACCAGGCTGGGGTTTGAGGTTTGAGAAGTCAGTGAGATTTTTTGTTGTTGTTTTTTGTTGTTAATTTTCTCGAAATCTAAGGGCACAACCTAGATTTGAGCCAATGTCTTAAGTATTTGAACATGTTATTACTCCAACCTCGTGAAAGTAACAAACTGACAAGTTTTCATTTTCGTAAAAAAACACATTATATTGAAGGAGTGCCTTTGATTTGACGGCCTGCACATGCGGAGTTCGGCACGAGACGACCATTAGACCCGATGACGTATTTCTGCGCATGCGCTTAGCTAGCCACTGTCGCCATGATCGGGTATTTCTATTGGAGACGCAGTTTTAGCCTATCTTCTTCTTTCTTTGACTAAGGATTCCAGACAAACATATATCCTTTGGTATCTGGAAGTGTGACCTGTCAGATTCAATAAAACTCATGTTCTATAACTGAGTGGGATTTCTTTGAATTGCACTGAATTAAATTCTACTTCCTGTCACTCAAATTTCAACTCAATTCCCAAATTCTGAATTGAGCTCAAACCTGGTGAATACACACTTGAGAATGAGCCAGAGCACAGAGAAGTGATAGAGATGTATGGTGATCAGAGAGCGTTTCCCTCTCTCTTTAATCTTTTATCTCACTCGCCTGTAGTCATGGTTATGAGTGACAGGAGCTGTCTTGGGGTAAACCTGTCATGTTGCCTAGACGTCCCTGCTCTCTCTCTTTCTCTCTCCCCCTCGTGCTTCCCCCCTCGTCCCCTTCCCCCTCTCTCTCTCTCTCTCTCTCTCTCTCTCTCTCTCGTTCTCTCTCCATCTTCCACCTCTCTTTCTCGCTCCTTATGCCCCCCCTCCCTCTCTTTCCCTTGGCCACCAGCGGTAGAGACTGGGGGGGATAACTCTCCTAATGATGCTATTAAAAGTGCCATGGAGGAGAGGAGAGGCAGACTGCTTTTGTTTCCCGACACCCACAGATTCAGACCTAGATTACATCCCTCACTCAGAGAGAGAGAGAGAGAGAGAGAGAGAGACCTAGATTACATCCCTCACTCAGAGAGAGAGAGAGAGAGACCTAGATTACATCCCTCACTCAGAGAGAGAGAGATACCTAGATTACATCCCTCACTCAGAGAGAGAGAGAGAGACCTAGATTACATCCCTCACTCAGAGAGAGAGAGAGAGAGAGAGACCTAGATGACATCCCTCACTCAGAGAGCGAGAGAGAGAGAGAGACCTAGATTACATCCCTCACTCAGAGAGAGAGAGAGAGAGAGAGAGACCTAGATTACACCCCTCACTCAGAGAGAGAGAGAGAGAGAGAGACCTAGATTACATCCCTCACTCAGAGAGAGAGAGAGAGAGAGAGAAGACCTAGATTACATCCCTCACTCAGAGAGAGAGAGAGAGAGACCTAGATTACATCCCTCACTCAGAGAGAGAGAGAGAGAGAGAGAGACCTAGATTACATCCCTCACTCAGAGAGAGAGAGAGAGAGAGAGACCTAGATTACATCCCTCACTCAGAGAGAGAGAGCGAGAGAGAGACCTAGATTACATCCCTCACTCAGAGAGAGAGAGAGAGAGAGAGACCTAGAGAGAGACCTAGAGAGAGCGAGAGACAGACAGACAGACAGAGGACGAGACAGAGACAGAGACAGGCAGGCTGACAGGACTACACATGGCTCCTTTAGCAGGCTGTCTTCTCTTGTTTTAGTCCTGTTCTAATCTCCAATTAAGAGTTGCTCACACAAGTGGTGTTGTAGGGTGAAGGGTGTTGCTCTCTTGCTCCTTCCTATGGAGGATGAACTGGGCTTTATGTTAGAAGCAGCACAGTGGGTTGTTTGTATCTGTTGTTATCTGGTCCCTGTGCTGTAATGCATGTAGATTGTAGAACGATATGTTAGAGACCCCCTTCAGGTGTTGTGTTTCATAGCCCATAGGTTCTGAGGTTGTGTCTGTCTGTCTGTGTATGTGTGAGTATGTGTGTTATTAGTGCACAGCATGAGCTGCGAGATGCTCATGCTATTTTGGTATTTGCGTTGAAAATACTATTTTGTAACCGCCTCAGAATTCAGAAACAAGCAGAAAAGCTAAAGGCATATACAGGTGTTCCAAAAGGATGGTTCTAGAGCCGATCGGATTTGCCAAGGTCCCAAACAATAGCTTTTTAGCTTTTTGTGATGTTACTCTTAGATGCTCTGAAGGTTGTGGTTACACATTCATTCACAGTGCTTTCTCACCATTCTATGCCAGTTAAATACTATGCCACTATATGTCTATAAATACAATCTGCCAGGCCGTCATTCTAAATAAGAGTTTGTTCTAATTTGACCTGTCTGGTAAAAATTAAAGGTGTGCAGAGACGTTTGCCTGTTTCTACAGTTTTGCCTTTTGCCTCCAGCACCTTCACAAATCAGCTTCGGGTGTGCGGTAGATTCTGCCTATTATGGTAAAATAAACAAAATAAATATATAAATGGTTCGTTCCATAGGATGACACATTCTCCTGGATGGCTGTGTCTATCACGGTCCCTCTTGTTGCCGTATAACAGAGGAGACATACTTTACACTACAGTTTATACAGAGCTACTGTACTGTACAGTCCTTCCCATCCCGCCCTAGTATCACGTCAGCTGAGGACTTAATCATCTCAGTTTACAGCCAAGCCAGTCACATCAGGCAAGCATGGCGGTGTTGAGGCTAGGGCCTGATGATCACAATAATAAACTCATACTAAGTGAAAATGACATGGCCATTTACCCCAGACAGCCCTGGAACACACACAGTCATTACATCTAAATTACGGAGCCATAGAAAACCATTCAGCCAGCCAGGAACAGGAAGTGGCGTGCGGCGTGGGGGCATGGGCCTCTCTATAGTGTGTGTTTCATTCACCCACTGAGCCAGGGTCAGACGATAAGAAGCTCTTCACTGTAATCAGCTCAAATTGAAATGATGGCATCAATTACAGAGCATCACCACAGCTGTTATTGACCCCGGTTGTCCCTGAGTGGTGGAGAGAGGAGGAGCCGCGGAGGCCGAGGGGCTGCAGGGAGAGCAGAGTGCGGGAGCACTGAGGCTGGCTGGGTATGAATTAGAGAGAAAGACAGAGAGTCTCTGATTGCAGATTCCACCCTGCAGCGTAGCCCACGTAAACACACAATTACTAAATCTGGGGCTAATATCAAATCAAATCAAACTTTATTTGTCACATGCGCCAAATACAACAAGTGTAGAACCTCCCGTTAAATGCTTACTTACAAGCCCTTAACCAACAATGCAGCTCAAGAAAGAGTTAAGAGAATATTGACCAAAAAAACTAAAGTAAAACATAATAAAAAGTAACACAATAAAATAACAATAACGAGGCTATATACAGGGGGTACCGAGTCAATGTGCGAGGGTACAGGTTAGGCGAGGTAATTTGTACATGTAGGTAGGGGTAAAGTGACTATACATAGATAATAGACAGCGGGTAGCAGCAGTGTGAAAACAAAGCTTGGCCCCAGTGATGTACTGGGCCGTACGCACTACCCTCTGTAGCGCCTTACGGTCAGATGCCGAGCAGTTGCTATACCAGGCGGTGATGCAACCGATCAGGAAGCTCTCGATGGTACAGCTGCAGGACTAAGCACGCACCCCTGAGGGGCCCCCGTGTTGAGGATCAGCGTGGCAGACGTGTTGTTGCCTACCCTTACCACTTGGTGGGCGGCCCGTCAGGAAGTCCAGGATCCAGTTGTATAGGGAGGTGTTTAGTCCCAGGGTCCTTACCTTAGTGATGAGCTTTGTGAGCACTATGATGTTGAACGCTGAGCTGTAGTCAATGAATAGCATTCTCACATATGTGTTCCTTTTGTCCAGGTGGGAAAGACCAGTGTGGAGTACGATTGAGATTGCGTCATCTGTGGATCTGTTGGGGCGGTATGCGAATTGGAGTGGGTCTAGGGTATATGGGATGATGCTGTTGATGTGAGCCATGACCAGCCTTTCAAAGCACTTCATGGCTACCGACTTGAGTGCTACGGGTCGGTAGTCATTTAGGCAGGTTATCTTAGTGTTCTTGGGTACAGGGACTATGGTGGTCTGCTTGAAACATGTAGGTATTACAGACTCAGTCAGGGAGAGGTTTGAAATGTCAGTGAATACACTTGCCAGTTGGTCCTTACATGCTTTGAGTACACATCCTGGTAATCCGTCTAGCTCCGCGGCTTTGTAAATGTTGACCTGTTTAAAGGTCTTGCTCACATCGGCTACCGAGAGCGTTATCACACATTCGTCCGGAACAGCTGGTGCTCTCATGCATGCTTCAGTGTTGCTTGCCTTGAAGCGAGCGTAAAAGGCATTTAGCTCGTCTGGTAGGCTCGCATCACTGGGCAGCTCGCGGCTGGGTTTCTCTTTGTAGTCCGTAAAAGTTTTCCAGCCCTGCCACATCCGAAAAGCGTCAGAGCCGGTGTAGTAGGATTCAATCTTAATCCTGTATTTACGCTTTGCCTGTTTGATAGTTCGTCTGAGGGATTTCTTTAAAGTGTCCAGATTAGTGTCCCGCTCCTTGAAAGCGGCAGCTCTAGCCTTTAGCTCGATGCAGATGTTGCCTATAGTCCATGGCTTCTGGTTGGGATATGTACGTACGGTCACTCTGGGGTTGACATCATCGATGCACTAATTGATGAAGCCAATGACTGAGGTGGTATACTCCTCAATGCCATTGGATGAATCCCTGAACATATTCCAGTCTGTGCTAGCAAAACAGTCCTGTAGCGTAGCATCCGTGTCATCTGACCACTTCCGTATTGAGTGAGTCACTGGTACTTCCTGCTTTAGTTTTTGCTTGTAAGCAGGAATCAGCTTGAACATGTGACATGCTGGTAGAAATGAGGTAAAACGGATTTAAGTTTGCCTGCATTAAAGTCCCCAGCCACTAGGAGCACCGCTTCTGGATGAGCATTTTCTTGTTTGCTTATGGCCTTATATAGTTCGTTGAGTGCGGTCTTAGTGCCAGCATCGATTTGTGGTGGTAAATGGACGGCTACGAATAATATAGATGAGCACTCTCTTGGTAGATAGTGTGGTCTACAGCTTATCATAAGGTACTTAGTGGTTAAGAGCGTTGTGCCAGTAACCGAAAGGTCGCTGGTTCTAATCTCCAAGACGACTAGGTGAAAAATCTGTCGATGTGCCCTTGAGCAAGGCACTTAACCCTAATTGCTCCTGTAAGTCGCTCTGGATAAGAGCGTCTGCTAAATGACAAAAAAATGTAAAACATGTAAAAATGTACTCTACCTCAGGCGAGCAATACCTTGAGACTTCTTTAATATTAGACATCGCGCACCAGCTGTTATTGACAAATAGACACACACCCCCGCCCCTCGTCTTACCAGACGTAGCTTCTCTGTCCTGCCAATGCATGGAAAACCCAGCCAGCTCTATATTATCCGTGTCGTCGTTCAGCCACAACTCGGTGAAACATAAGATATTACAGTTTTTAATGTCCCGTTGGTAGGATATTCTTGATCATAGATCATCCATTTTGTTTTCCAATGATTGCATGTTGGTCAATAGAACGGATGGTAGTGGAGGTTTACTCACTCCTACGAATTCTCAGACCTCCGCCCCCTTTATCTACGTCTTTTCTTCACGCAAATTACTGGGATTTGGGCTCGTTCCCGAGAAGGTAGTATATCCTTCGCGTCGGACTCGTTAAATAAATCATCTTTGTCCAGTTTGAGGTGAGTAATCGCTGTTCTGATGTTAAGAAGTTATTTTCGGTCATAAGAGACGGTAGCAGCAACAATAAGTTACAAAATAAGTTACAAACAACTGGAAAAAAACTATAAAAATAGCACAGTTGGTTAGGAGCCCGTTAAATGGCAGCCATCCCCTCCGGCGCCATTACAGTGGTAGGAACTCTCTCACAGAGGTACAGTACTGCTACGGTACCCAGCACAGCAGAGCATAGCAGGCTTTTAACAAATCTGTGATTACTGCTTGCCTCTCAGTTACTGGACTCTCTCTCTCTCTCAATTGAAATTGCTTTATTGGCTTGACGTAACAATGTACATATTGCCAAAGCATACTTAGGAAATAAAGTGATTCATTTACAATATTAATACAATTAAAATAATAATAATCAAGATTGTCAATGGGACAATCAGTAACAACAATAATCAGGCAGCAATGTGCGCTGCCAACCCACATCTCTCTCTCTCTCTCTCTCTCTCCCTCTCTCTCTCTCTCTCTCTCTCTCTCTCTCTCTCTCTCTCTCTCTCTCTCTCTCTCTCTCTCTCTCTCTCTCTCTCTCTATGTGTGATTCCATCTTCTCCCTATCGCTCTCTCTCTCATCCATTCAAAAACTGCTGGCACAGTGTACTGGGAGAATCTGAGCATGAGGAATAGGGTTCCCCAAAGAAAATGTATCTGTGATGTCACAATGAGGACAGTGGAATGCATCTGTGATGTCAAAATGAGGACAGTGGAATGCATCTGGACATGGAACAATGGAATGTATATGTGCCATCATAAAGGCCACAAGAATAATCGTTTTTAATATGTCACAATGAGCACGGAATCTTTATGCGATGTCACAAAAACACCTGATCCATTTGTTTTAATACATTCGGGTCCATTTCCTTGGAAGCTGTATAAGCAACAGTCAGCGTGGCAGTCAATCAATCCATCAGTCCTCAGGCCACGGGGCCATGCAGCTAATTGATGCTAGCGACATCAGCATTTTCAGACAGACAGGCAGAAAGGCAGAAGGCGAGGACAGCGTTTCTAGACCAGCACTAGAACAGGAAGAGACATCCTCTTAAAAAGCCTCCTGTCTGTCTGTTGTTCCCACCAGCGCCATCTCTCCTGTGAACGAGGTGTTAGCTGCTTTTCCTCAGAGCTGAGGGACAGGTGTCTTTGTACTCCCAAACCCTCTGTAGTCTGGAGTTTTCCCAGAGCCCTTTGTGTACGGGTGTGTTTGTAATCTTCACAAACAGAATACATGAAAGAGGGAGGGAAAGAGACGAATAAAGAGGGAGGGAATCTCTATGTACCCAACCAGCGCATCAACAATAACAACAACAACAGTACTGGCACCACCTGCTCATAACACAATTAGAAAGGAATGCTTGAAGTGTTGTCCCGAATCAACATGTAAAAACTCTGGTAACTCCTATCTCTTTCTCATTAGTCAAGAGTGCACTGCTTAACCACTAGTGTCTCTTTAGTTGAATAGTATTACAGACATAAACCCCTATTGGCCCATATCTAGGAAGGCTCCCTCAAGCTGAAGTGCACTGGGGTGGACCAATAGTCCATTTAGCACAGTGCAAGTGTATATTTCCATATTTCCTGGAGAGTATCGTTAGTTCCTTCTCCTTTCTGGTCTCACTAAATAGGGATTGGTGGAAGTGTATTTGGATTTTCCCTCACTTGGAAGTACAGTGGGGGAAAAAAGTATTTAGTCAGCCACCAATTGTGCAAGTTCTCCCACTTAAAAAGATGAGAGAGGCCTGTAATTTTCATCATAGGTACACGTCAACTATGACAAACAAAATGAGAAAAAAAAATCCAGAATATCACATTGTAGGATTTTTAATGAATTTATTTGCAAATTATGGTGAAAAATAAGTATTTGGTCAATAACAAAAGTTTCTCAATACTTTGTTATATACCCTTTGTTGGCATTAACACAGGTCAAACGTTTTCTGTAAGTCTTCACAAGGTTTTCACACACTGTTGCTGGTATTTTGGCCCATTCCTCCATGCAGATCTCCTCTAGAGCAGTGATGTTTTGGGGCTGTCGCTGGGCAACACAGACTTTCAACTCCCTCCAAAGATTTTCTATGGGGTTGAGATCTGGAGACTGGCTAGGCCACTCCAGGACCTTGAAATGCTTCTTACGAAGCCACTCCTTCGTTGTCCGGGCGGTGTGTTTGGGATCATTGTCATGCTGAAAGACCCAGCCACGTTTCATCTTCAATGCCCTTGCTGATGGAAGGAGGTTTTCACTCAAAACCTCACGGTACATGGCCCCATTCATTCTTTCCTTTACACGGATCAGTCGTCCTGGTCCCTTAGCAGAAAAACAGCCCCAAAGCATGATGTTTCCACCCCCATGCTTCACAGTAGGTATGGTGTTCTTTGGATGCAACTCAGCATTCTTTGTCCTCCAAACACGACGAGTTGAGTTTTTACAAAAAAGTTATATTTTGGTTTCATCTGACCATATGGCATTCTCCCAATCCTCTTCTGGATCATCCAAATGCACTCTAGCAAACTTCAGACGGGCCTGGCCATGTACTGGCTTAAGCAGGGGGACACGTCTGGCACTGCAGGATTTGAGTCCCTGGCGGCGTAGTGTGTTACTGATGGTAGGCTTTGTTACTTTGGTCCCAGCTCTCTGCAGGTCATTCACTAGGTCCCCCGTGTGGTTCTGGGATTTTTGCTCACCGTTCTTGTGATCATTTTGACCCCACGGGGTGAGATCTTGCGTGGAGCCCCAGATCGAGGGAGATTATCAGTGGTCTTGTATGTCTTCCATTTCCTAATAATTGCTCCCACAGTTGATTTATTCAAACCAAGCTGCTTACCTATTGCAGATTCAGTCTTCTCAGCCTGGTGCAGGTCTACAATTTTGTTTCTGGTGTCCTTTGACAGCTCTTTGGTCTTGGCCATAGTGGAGTTTGGAGTGTGACTGTTTGAGGTTGTGGACAGGTGTCTTTTATACTGATAACAAGTTCAAACAGGTGCCATTAATACAGGTAACGAGTGGAGGACAGAGGAGCCTCTTAAAGAAGAAGTTAAAGGTCTGTGAGAGCCAGAAATCTTGCTTGTTTGTAAGTGACCAAATACATATTTTTTTTTCTCAATTTGTCTGTCATAGTTGACGTGTACCTATGATAAAAAATTACAGCCTCTCTCATCTTTTTAAGTGGGAGAACTTGCACAATTTGTGGCTGACTAAATACTTTTTTTCCCCACTGTATGTGTATATTTTGTTACATTTGTCCTATTTTTTGTTCCCTTTAGTTGGTTGAATGTTTTGGTATCTGTTTACTGGGAGTTTGCCGTCTGTGTATCCGTCTGGTCTTTCTGTCTGTCTATCGCTCTGTCTGAGTGAGGAAGAGCTCAGCTTTGGATGCAGCCAGGCATTGAAGTACCAGATATCACACTCTATTACACACATCCTACTGGCCACCCCTCAGAGCCTGGTTCCACTCTAGGTTTCTTCCTAGTTTCCTACCTTGCTAGGGTGTTTTTTCAAGCCACCGTGCTTCTACATCTGCATTGCTTGCTCTCTGGGGTTTTAGGATGGATTTCTGTATAAGCACTTTGCGACATCTGCTGATATAAAAAGAGCTTTATAAATACATTTGATTTTATCCACACCCTCGTCCTCCTTAATATGTGGCGCTATGTTTTAGTTTTAGTTTAAAATATATTTGTTTGAATTGGGTTCGGGTTCTTCCAAATGTGTTATTTTGGGGATCTTTGTATTTGCAGGGCAGAGGCCTATCTCTATGAACATGCATAATAGCGAATGCTATGTAGCTGCTGTCTGAAAGACCAAAAACAAGAATATGAATCTGATACTTTGATGTTTGTGATTGATAGCCTGTCGATCTGTACAGTACGAGGAAGCTTTAGAAATGACTTACAATGACAATGACACAGCAAGTATCATAATCACCTATCGGAGCTACTTTACATAGTGGCGTTGCTTTAAGATGACCTTGCCATTAGTACCTTGTATAAATCCATGTCTGGGTAAAATACCATTGAGGCATCACTGTTACACTCACACCTTGACTCAAGGCCAGGACATCAGCACCCTATCATCGGACACAGTGGTAGGCCTTCATCTACTGTTCAGTAGCAAGAGGAGAGAAACAAATGGCTAGAAGGGAGTTTAGATGACAGAATAGAAATCGATGCTGTCGTGTTCGTGTGTGTTTGGATGTCTGTCTGTATCGCGTGTGTGCGGTCCCCGATGCCCCCGCTGTGCTGATGTGGCTCACAGTGCGATGTGTCAGGTCAGCTCATGAGTGTGTGGGTGTGTGTGTGATGTCATCAGAGCGCGGGACAGAGTGTATGCTTCGCCAGCTCCTCTTACTTCTTGTGGAAACAGGACGTCTGAGGGATAACAAAGGGAAAGAAGAGGGAGAGATGGTGAAAGGGAGAGACGTGGAGACATTGTCCTTGCTTCTAAACGATCAATACGTCAAGTAGTATTATGACTCTTGTTAACCCCCCAGAAACTGTAGATCTGTAGAGTACACACTCACACACATTGATTATTTTTGACGATGTGGTCTGAAAATATCGCTCTGCAACACAAAGAGAAATGATTTCTCCTTTTCTAATCCTTTCTGTGTGACACACTAGGGAGAAGGGGACTTATTGTCAGCCTGTTTTGTTATCACCATGGTTAATCTCTAATCCTCTCTCTACCCCCTGCAGAGGCTCCACTAGCTCTATGGTGTCCCTTTAATCCTCTAACACTGTCCTGCTCTGACCAGGGGTACTGGACTGGGTGTAGGGCAAGGCCATGGCATAGAGAGAGAGAGGGGTGGGGGGAGAGAGGCCATGATACAGTAGATATTAAGACAGTGTCAATATAGTTTGTTTCCCCCTCCCCTCCCTGTGGCAGCAGCTTGGAGGCAGTAGCTAGCAGCAGCTTGGAGGAGGTAGCTAGCAGCAGCGGTTTTGTATATTGACTTTGATACCAATGCAATGTGACAGGACTTTCCTGAAGTATTTTTGCTCCTGTGTGAAAGCATGGAGTTAGTATCCACCTCCTTCTATCTCTCTAACTCTGCCTGGGGAAAAAAGCACTCTTGGCAAAAACCTTATTCACTTTTCCTCTGCGTGTCTCCCTACCTATACAGTATACCTTTTTCTATCCATTTACTTATCTCTCTCTACCCTCTCTCTTTTCCAATCGACTCTTTCTCCCACTCAATAGTCACTCTTTCTCTCCACCTGCCTCCATAACTCTCTCAACAATGTTGACTTCTCCCCGGTGGGCGAGGCCTGTAGTCATGGTTTTGAGTGACAGAAGCTGTCTCGGGTCATCCTGTCATGTTGCCTAGCCATCCCTGCTCTTTTGTTTAGACTCTCTCTTTCTCTCTCTTTCTCTCCATCTCTTCCTCCATCTCCCTGACAGTGCAGCACAGCACAGAGGTCAAAGACCCAGCTGAGACACAAGCTGTTGCTGCCTGCTTGCCGCTATAGTGCCTATCATATGTATTCACCCCCCTTGGATTTCATTACATTTCATTGTGTTACAAAGTGGGATTCAAATGGTTTAATTGTAATTTTATGTGAAATATCTACACAAAATACTCTGTAATGTCAAAGTGTAAGAAAAATTATCTATATATTAATAGAAAAGTTGTGTACAGCAGTAGTTATATAGGATGAGCCTTAACTAGAATACAGTATATACAGTGCATTCGGAAAGTATTCAGACCCCTTCCCTTTTTCCACATTTTGAGACAGGATTGTGTCGAGGCACAGATCTGGGGAAGGGTACCAAAACATTTCTGAAGCATTGAAGGTCCCCATCATTCTTAAATGGAAGAAGTTTGCAACCACCAAGACTCTTCCTAGAGCTGGCCGCCCGGCCAAACTGAGCAATCGGGGGAGAAGGTCCTTGTTCAGGGAGGTGACCAAGAACCCGATGGTCACTGACAGAGCTCCAAAGTTCCTCTGTGGAGATGGGAGAACCTTCCAGAAGACCTTTGTGGTAGAGTGGCCAGAGGGAAGCCACTCCTCAGTAAAAGGCACATGACAGCCCGCTTGGAGTTTGCCAAAAGGCACCTAAAGGACTCTCAGACCATGATGAGAAACAAGATTCTCTGGTCTGATGAAACCTGGCACTGTCCCTCCGGTGAAGCATGGTGGTGGCAGGATCATGCTGTGGGGATGTTTTTCAGTGGCAGAGACTGGGAGACTAGTCAGGATCGAGGGAAAGATGAACGGAGCAAAGTACAGAGAGCCTTGATGAAAACCTGCTCCAGAGTGCTCAGAACCTCAGACTGGGGTGAAAGTTCACCTTCCAACAGGACAACGACCCTAAGCACATATTCAAGACAACGCAGGAGTGGTTTCGGGATAAGTCTCTGAATGTCCTTGAGTGACCCAGCCAGAGCCCGGTCTTGAACCCGATCCAGCATCTCTGGAGAGACCTGAAAATAGCTGTGCAGCAGCGCTCCCCATCCAACCTGACAGAGCTTGAGAGGATCTGCAGAGAAGAATGGGAGAAACTCCCCAAATACATGTGTGCCAAGCTTGTAGCGTCATACCCAAGAAGACTCGAGGCTGTAATCGCTGCCTAAGGTGCTTCAACAAAGTACTGAGTAAAGGGTCCGAATATTTATGTAAATGTAATATTTCTGGTATTTTCCTATTTTTTTATTTTTTCACCCAAAAAATAAACATGTTTTTGCTTTGTCAGAATGGGATATTGTCTGTAGATTGAGGGAATAAAAAAAAAAAAAAAAAAGAATTTTAGAATACGGCTTTAATGTAACAAAATGTGGAAAAAGTCAAGGGGTCTGAATACTTTCCGAATGCACTGTACATATGAAGTGAGTAAAACAGTATGTAAATATTATTAAAGTGACCAGTGTCTATATATACATAGGGTAGAAGTCTCTAAGGTGCAGGGTAGAGTACCGCGTGGTAGCCGGCTAGTAACAGTGACTAAGTTCAGGGCAGGGTACTGGGTGGAGGCCGCTAGTGGTGACTATTTAATAGTCTGATGTCCTGGAGATATATGCTGTTTTTCAGTCTCTTGGCCCCAGCTTTGATGCACCTGTACTCTCCGCCTTCTAGATGGTTGCGGGGTAAACAGGCCGTGGCTTGGGTGGCTGAGGTCCATGATGATATTTTTGGCCTTCCTGTGACACTGGGTAATGTAGATGTCCTGGAGGGTAGGCAGTGTGCCCCCGGTGATGCGTTGGGCTGACCGCACCACCTTTTGGAGAGCCCTGCGGTAGCGGACAGTGAAATTGCCACATTTCTTCAGCCTCTTGAGGTTGTGGATGGGCCATTTCAGGTAGTCAGTGATGTGCTCGCCGTGGAACTTGAAGCGTTTCACCCTCTCCACTGCGGAGAAAAAATATCCCAGGGTTAGGTTTTCAGAAGACAGGCGGGTTTTCCTATAACTTTTTACTGATACTTTGCTCCTTTCATATTTATTTTGATCCTGACAAACTCCCCAGTCACTGCTGATGACAAGCATACCCATAACATGATGCTGCCACCACAAAACTAGAAAAAACAGAAACACAATACTTGAAACTGTTTAGTTGTATTGGATATGACCCAAATCTGTAGTTTTTAATTTAGGCCAAAAGGGTAAGGTCTTTGCGGTGTTGTCTTGCAGTATTATGCAACGGCATTGTTGCAAATAGAATGGATGATTTGGAGTGGATCTTTTCACTTTGTCATACAGTGGAGTGAATGCAATGTTGTTGATCCCTTTGTATTTTCAAGTATTGTGGTGGCAGCATCATGTTATGGGTATGATTGTCACTAGTTAGGTTTCCATCCAATTTGCAACAGATTTTCATGCGAATATTCTAAAATCTGGTGATGTGTTTCCATCAAACTGACTTTTTGCGGATAAATGAAAAATACAAGTGAAATGGGTTTCCATCGCATTTTCAACTCTACTGATGGTTTTGTCATAAAAACTGTTGTGTTATGTAGCAAATGTGGTCTCTCTGGTCTTGGAACATGCGCTCTAGCCAACAGCTCGCAGATACAGTGCGGGAAGGCTAGTCTACATGATGAGATTATTATGGATAAGGACGATCTTATTTGTCTTTGTCAAAAAGGAAGGCAAGCATCGACCATCATGTCACCAGAATAAGACCCTCGATATTTATTGGAAATAAGCATCAAGCTCATCACCTTGCACAGTCACCACCCTGTGAAGTTCATCATAACTTATTTCATCTGTAGCCTAATCAACCACATGCTTTCCCGAGTCGTAGTGGGAGGAGCCCAAAATATCGAATGTAATCCCTTTTTTAGATACAATTTAAAGGCAGCACAATGTGAAGACTATGCAAGGGTTATGTAGACTTTCACTAGCGACTGTAATTCACTGTCGAACATAAGGGAGTGATATGGCTTAGCTACCTGTATATTGAGTGTCTATATATTTGACCTTATGAACCATAAATACTGTGTATCTTAGTGTATATCACTGTAGGAGCTTGTGTGTGTCTTTGTTGTGTTTACTGGATATTTCTGAGGCTGTTATCAGTGTGTGTGGGAGCAGGCAGGGGAGAGGCGGTAGGGTAGGGAGGAGAGGGGAGAGATGGGGGGGGGGTAATTTGGTTAAGGGAGGTAACTATGAGAAATGGCCGGGGTGAAGGCAGTCTTTTTGACACAGCAGCTTGCTGGAACTGGGTTGTGATGCATAACTGCAATACAGGCAGAGTGCTGGACTGACCTGGCTGCACTACACACACATGCACGCATGCACATAAGCATGTGCCCATGTATGCACACAGGTACATGCACACCAGCATGCATGCACGCACGCACACACACACACACACACACACACACACACACACACACTTCTGTGATCTGAGCCCATCTCACTGTAAAAATTGTGAAAGTATCCCTTTGATCTCTGAAATGATAGAATAGAATACTAGAATATAACATGCTCTCACGGAAGTTAGAGTATGATATTCCCTATTTTCTCTGAATAGCTGGATCAAGTCATTTATATGATAGTTTAAGTGGCTTTTCTCAAAGCCCTTACATCGGCCGGCTATAGGCTGAGCCTGGATGGAGATGATTTCCTCCCAGACTGGGTGATTGTGTTAAACTGCAGCTGCTGACTTCAGCTCTCTGGCTCAGTAATTTGGGGCAATGGAAAAGCCTGGTGTTTCCCTGTAGATACAATCACACACACTCACCCGTTTGGCTTCGACATGCTGTGTGAATCATCAACTGTACTCTACTTTACGGCTGAACAGCAGGCTGTGTGTTTGTGTGTGTGTGTGTGTGTGTGTGTGTGTGTGTGTGTGTGTGTGTGTGTGTGTACAATAGGATTCCCCTGCGAATCATTTTCATGCTAGTCTTTCTTTTTGTCTACTGTGTGTGTTTTCTCTTAGGAGTCCCCTCTGTCTGTCTCTGTCTGTCGGTATGTCTGTCTGTCTGTCGGTATGTCTGTCTGTCTGTCGGTATGTCTGTCTGTCTGTCGGTATGTATGTCTGTCTGTCAGTCTGTCTGTATGTCTGTATGTCTGTATGTCTGTCGGTATGTATGGATGTCTGTCAGTCTGTCTGTATGTCTGTATGTCTGTGCATCAGAACAGGTTTTTAGTCTGTT
Source organism: Coregonus clupeaformis (assembly GCF_020615455.1). Taxonomy (NCBI): domain Eukaryota; kingdom Metazoa; phylum Chordata; class Actinopteri; order Salmoniformes; family Salmonidae; genus Coregonus; species Coregonus clupeaformis. The sequence goes on from NC_059194.1 coordinate 30,814,511, forward strand.
TATCAACCGATCTAAGATTAATTCTACCTGCTCCAATCCTTATCTTGTCTATTTGGCACTAAGCAACAAAACTGGTCCTGGACCAGTAGTTAAATAAACACACAGATCCCGGGACATAGAGACCAGCTACTAAAAGTCTGAGTATTACTGAGCTTGAGGCTGTGTCACCCCTATCCTGTCCCCTTCCTGCCCACCCACTACCATATACACCCCCACTACCACCCCCCTCCTCTGATCCTACTCCCTTCTCCTCTGTCTCCTTGATCCAAAGTGAGTTAATTAGAGGGCATTATGGGTAGAAGAGGATGTTTCTAATGGTGGATGTGTAGTCAAGGTCATGCCTTTAGGGGTCAATCCCACTCCCTCCTCTCCTCCTGCTGCTCAGTTACTCTCATTCCATCCTTCCTAATTTATTTAGCTTTCAAAGCACCACTGCTTTTGGTGCTCTGGTTGCTAGGTTAACTCCTGCCTCCCCTCTCTCTTTTTCTCACCTGAAGTATAGTGTGTGGGGGCCTGTCAGTGAAGCCTTTGTGGAGAAAGAGAGAGAGGGGGGGTGCTGACTTGTGATATGGTTGATAAGGTTGCCGGTTATGGTGTGAAAAAATAAAATGGCCACTTACAACACTACAATTTGTAGATATAGTGTAGCGTGGGGTAGGTGGGAGGAGGGGTGTCGCCCAGAGCAGCGACAACAATTGAGTTTATTGTAAACACCAGATTAGAAACCAATTGTTTCCCTCCTCATTTTCCCTTCCCTCAATCCCTTAACACCTTCTTCCCTTTTTCATTCCTTTATTGATGATTCCTGATATTCCTTCTTTCTTCCCCCTGAGGAGAATGTTCCAGGGACATTCAGAACCTCGTACGCCTTGACAGAGAGTGGGAGCATGCCTGGGAATATTCTCGCTCAATTTGTGCGAGTGGAGCGCTGCCGTGGCTGGGGGCGCCACGGTGCGCTGGAGGTATCTCTTTGTCATGGTAACACCCGTTTTCATCTCGTCCTCCACCTAATGTATTCAAACCTCTCTCTCTCTCTCTCTCTCTCTCTCTCTCTCTCTCTCTCTCTCTCTCACACTCTCTCTCTCTCTCTCTCTCTCTCTCTCTCTCTCTCTCTCTCCTTCACACCACCAGAGGTAGAGCCCAGACTACATCTGAAACATATCCTGACACGTTTCTCTCACTCCCTCCATATGTTAGGGAAGAACACACACCAAGACAGGTTTATTGGATGCAGATGTTTAACTGGGAAAATGGTGTGTAGGGGAACTGAATGCAATGAGGTGTTGCTTGTGAGAGGACACCTGCAAAGTGGATATAAACAGGGCGTGGCTCTTTGCTTCAGAGGAAATAGATGTTTGACTTACAAAAAATAGAAAATTGCTTTTAGCCGTAATACCTGAAGTAATATGTAATAAACTACTACTCATAATACTACTACTACTACTACTACTACTACTACTACTACTAATAATAATAATAGTAGAACATGCCCAATCACGGACTAAACCAGACTAGCCCTGGCCAGGGTCTGGTTGGTTTCCGTGGTGATGGCGGTAAGGATATGCTGCATTCTGGTCAGTGTTGCCAGGGGCGGTTGCCGTGGCGTGAGATAAAAGTGGAGTGTTGCCTTGGCGTTCTCTGTTCCAGGTATGGAGCTCTGCCGATGCTCCGACACTCTGACTCTCTCCAATGAAACACATGGGTGATGGCTCCTTTGATGATGTCATTGGCAATCCAGGAGCCACACTATTTTTTTAGATTTTTTACTTATTTATTTACTTATTTACTTTTTATTTCCTCAAGGGCACATCGACAGATATTTCACCTTGTCAGCTCAGGTATTCAAACCAGCGACCTTTCGGGTACTGGCCCAATGCTCTAACCGCTAGGCTACCTGCCTCCCTAGAGAGAGGTAGAGAGAGAGAATCAGGGAGAAAAAGAGGGCTGTGGAAAATGAAAGTGGAGTGTGGGGATGGTGGAGTGTTTGATTTGTATCAGGTGCACCCCCAGATAAATACAGCAGATACAGACAGACGTAAAGGCCACATGGGGAATTGATCTGAGTGAATATTTGGCAGTGTAGTGTGTACAGTATGTAGGTGATATATACTCGGTGAAAAACCTCCAAATAAAATCCATGGTCATAGATGACACTTCATGTGGTCTGAGTGAGGAAGTGAGCGTGACTCAGGACAGAGAGTCAGTGGTGGCCCCACACTGGTTGATTCATGACTGTGTAATTGTGCTTCATCAACAGTATCACATCACCGCAGCAACAAGCTCAGTGCAGCCCCTGCCCCCCCTCCCCCATGCTCCTTGTACATGCTATAGGCTAAGCAACAAGCTCTCACAGTCTTACGTAAGAATTAGACGTTCATCCATGTTTCTCAAACGTCAAATTTCGAAGTTGTTCCAAACGTCAAATTTCGAAGTGTTTAGTTACAGTGGGGAAAAAAAGTATTTAGTCAGTCACCAATTGTGCAAGTTCTCCCACTTAAAAAGATGAGAGAGGCATGTAATTTTCATCATAGGTACACGTCAATTATGACAGACAAAATGAGAAAAAAAAATCAAGAAAATCACATTGTAGGATTTTTTTATGAATTTATTTGCAAATTATGGTGGAAAATAAGTAATTGGTCAATAACAAAAGTGTCTCAATACTTTGTTATATACCCTTTGTTGGCAATGACACAGGTCAAACGATTTCTGTAAGTCTTCACAAGGTTTTCACACACTGTTGCTGGTATTTTGGCCCATTCCTCCATGCAGATCTCCTCTAGAGCAGTGATGTTTTGGGGATGTCGCTGGGCAACACGGACTTTCAACTCCCCTCCAAAGATTTTCTATGGGGTTGAGATCTGGAGACTGGCTAGGCCACTCCAGGACCTTGAAATGCTTCTTACGAAGTCACTCCTTTGTTGCCCGGGCGGTGTGTTTGGGATCATTGTCATGCTGAAAGACCCAGCCACGTTTCATCTTCAATGCCCTTGCTGAAGGAAGGAGGTTTTCACTCAAAATCTCACGATATATGGCCCCATTCATTCTTTCCTTTACACGGATCAGTCGTCCTGGTCCCTTTGCAGAAAAAACAGCCCCAAAGCATGATGTTTCCACTCCCATGCTTCACAGTAGGTATGGTGTTCTTTGGATGCAACTCAGCATTCTTTGTCCTCCAAACACGACGAGTTGAGTTTTTACCAAAAAGTTCTATTTTGGTTTCATCTGACCATATGACATTCTCCCAATCCTCTTCTGGATCATCCAAATGCACTCTAGCAAACTTCAGACGGGCCTGGACATGTACTGGCTTAAGCAGGGGGGACACGTCTTGCACTGCAGGATTTGAGTCCCTGGCGGCGTAGTGTGTTACTGATGGTAGGCTTTGTTACTTTGGTCCCAGCTCTCTGCAGGTCATTCACTAGGTCCCCCTGTGTGGTTCTGGGATTTTTGCTCACCGTTCTTGTGATCATTTTGACCCCACGGGGTGAGATCTTGCGTGGAGCCCCAGATCGAGGGAGATTATCAGTGGTCTTGTTTGTCTTCCATTTCCTAATAATTGCTCTCACAGTTGATTTCTTCAAAGCAAGCTGCTTACCTATTGCAGATTCAGTCTTCCCAGCCTGGTGCAGGTCTACAATTTTGTTTCTGGTGTCCTTTGACAGCTCTTTGGTCTTGGCCATAGTGGAGTTTGGAGTGTGACTGTTTGAGGTTGTGGACAGGTGTCTTTTATACTGATAACAAGTTCAAACAGGTGCCATTAATACAGGTAACGAGTGGAGGACAGAGGAGCCTCTTAAATAAGAAGTTACAGGTCTGTGAGAGCCAGAAATCTTGCTTGTTTGTAGGTGACCAAATACTTATTTTCCACCATAATTTGCAAATAAATTCATTAAAAATCCTACAATGTGATTTTCTGGATTTTCTTTTCTCAATTTGTCTGTCATAGTTGACGTGTACCTATGATGAAAATGACAGGCCTCTCTCATCTTTTTAAGTGGGAGAACTTGCACAATTGGTGGCTGACTAAATACTTTTTTTCCCCACTGTACTTCTCTGCATCGTTCCAAGGTTAAGTTTAGTCATTAACTCCGAATTCTTAAGGTAAGGGTTAAGGTTTGGAATAGGCTTAAAACAAAAATAGCAAAAACAACTTTCTATTGCTGGATTTTAACATGCAACCTTTGGAACACAGCATTCTAGCAAAACCAAAGCCTACTTGAAGATAGCTCACTGTTGCTCCTAGAAGCTGGTTTCCACATCATCTCCTGACGTCCTCAGACATGGATGGACATCGTATACTGACTTGTATCACGGATGACCTGCCTGAGGCTAAGCCAATCAATGTCAAGAGTCAATGGAGAAAGATAGCATTTAGGGAAGGTCTCGCTAGCTAGCTAGCTTCGATAGTGCTTGATATAGGCTATAGGCTACCATCCAACTTGCTGTTGTAACATACTTCGGAAGAACACCCACAAGGGGCGAACAAGACGATGCCTTACTACAAAGTAGACTGGTGAAAATGCACAGTAGGTCTTTTGGTTGTGGAATTGCAGTGTAATAGAAAGAGAGAATGAGTAGTTTCCCAGAGAGAGTTGCTGTAGAGGCCAGCGGTGTAGAGAATCCTGTCTAACATGCATGCTGTGTTCCACCACAGACAGACAGACAGAGGCCTGGGCTCATCAACACATTAGTAAGATGCTGTGCTCTGCATTTCTACCGTGTTTTTACAAAACACTCCTCTCCTCTCCTCTCCTCTCCTCTCCTCTCCTCTCCTCTCCTCTCCCTCTCCTCTCCTCTCCTCTCCTCTCCTCTCCTCTCCTCTCCTCTCCTCTCCTCTCCTCTCCTCTTCATTCTCCCCTTCTCACATCCTCTCCTCCACTCCCCTACCTTCCTCTCTCCTCTCTTCCTCTCCTCCCCTTCCCTCTCCTCCCCTCCCCTGCTCTCCTCCCCTCCCTTCTCCTCTCCTCTCCTCTCCTCTCCTCCTCCCCTCTCCTCTCTTCCTCTCCTCTTCTCCCTCCATCTCATAAGAGGCAGGTCATTACTACAGCAGCTCCCCCAGTAACTCATAATCAAATATTTGACCTAATGAAGGTATTTAATTACTCCTGGCGAGGTGCTGGAGGTTTCGGATTACTGTTACTCCTTTTCATTTTCCCTGCCATTTATCAGCAGTCTGACAGCAAGGGCGTGTGTGTGTGTGCACGCATATGTGATCCCAGGTTGCATTGCATTCCAGAGCTGAGTGTGGTCCAGTGTACTAATGTGGGGCTAGTAGCTCTGCTTAGTGAGTATTACAGCGAATGTGACTGTGTGAACACGGTGACTTTGCTTGTCTGTTTGGAATAGATGTCATGTGTGATGTGTACATGCTAGTGAATCTGTGGTTTGGCTATGTATGTCAGTGTGTATGAAATGTCATAGTAGTAGAATGGGGGGTTTGAATGCCTAGCTGGTTGTCACTGTGTTGTAATGTTCAGTAGATTGAGCATGGTAATAGGATGCCACTGTGGGAATGTACACTGAATATGGTGATGTGGTGGAATGGTGTGTGTGTTGTGTGCGTGTGTTAGGGGTTAAGGCTGGGAGTGGGGCACACATGGGGGTCCTGCCAAGCATAAAATGAGCATCACTGGAGGGGTTATTCCACTGTCCAGACAGTTTAAATGTAACTATGAATTAATAATCATACAGACCACAGGGCTGCATGGAGGAAGGGAAGGCGTGGGGGAGAAATTGTGGAGAGGAGGAAAGAAGAGGAAGAGGGAAGAGAGAGAGAGAAACATTTTTTAAAGGCCATTGCGCAGTTTTATCCTAACATGTTTTTACATGTGCAAATAGGGTTCATTTGAAAGCATGTGCTTTTGGTTGGAATATGTGCTTTCCTATACAATCATTTTGTAAGAGCCTGGGTGTTTGTTGGTTTATCATGAATGCATTCCATCACTCCTCATGAATACAGTAGATGGTGTTCGAATGTCATAAGGAACAGTGTGAACAGTTATAGATATTAGGAATGGCCCAGTCTACTTTTATCTGAGTTAGAACAGTGATGTTGAGCGTGTGGGAGAGATGGGACCAGTATTTCTTAAGCAACCATACTATCTTCCTCTCTCAACGGAGGAATGAATAATCAGCTTGAGACATTGAGCCATTGAGGCAGAGGGCCCAAGGGCTGGAAGCATGGAAGGATAGGGCTCTTCATCTCTCATTAGGGACATGGATTGTCAGAGAGAGGGAAGCGATGGAAAATATGATGATGAGGGTTAATCAGAAGCTGGCTCTTCCCCCCATTCCTGTACCCTACCCTTATACCCCCAGATCCAATCAAGCCCCTTCCTCACCACTTACACACACAATCGTTTACAATGCCCTGCCTAGCCCCCATCCAAGCCCCAGTGACACTAATGAAGTTTAAATGGCCAGGTGGGAATTGGTGGGAATGTCCCATCACCTATTCTCTATCCCTATCCCCATTCTCAGGCCTGTCCAGGAATGATCAGGCAAATCCCGGGTAATGAGGGCAGAGAGGTAGGATGGTGACGTGAATGAGCCACTTTGTTCCTCACACCCTGACTACTATTCCCCATAGAGGGAGAGCTGTATAAATAAAATAAAATAAAATCACATTTTATTGGCCACATGCGCCGAATACAACAGGTGCAGACATTACAGTGAAATGCTTACTTACAGCCCTTAACCAACAGTGCATTTATTTTTTTTATAAAAAAGTAAAATAAAACAACAACAAAAAAAGTGTTAACAGTAGGGCGGCTATATATACAGGGAGTACAGGTGCAGAGTCAATGTGCGGGGGCACCGGCTAGTTGAGGTAGTTGAAGTAATATGTGCATGTGGGTAGAGTTGAAGTGACTATGCATAAATAATTAACAGAGTAGCAGCAGCGTAAAAGATGGGGGGCAGTGCAAATAGTCCGGGTAGCCATGATTAGCTGTTCAGGAGTCTTATGGCTTGGGGGTAGAAGCTGTTGAGAAGTCTTTTGGACCTAGACTTGGCACTCCGGTACCGCTTGCCGTGCGGTAGCAGAGAGAACAGTCTATGACTAGGGTGGCTTGAGTCTTTGACAATTTTGAGCGCCTTCCTCTGACACTGCCTGGTATAGAGGTCCTGGATGGCAGGAAGCTTGGCCCCAGTGATGTACTGGGCCGTACGCACTACCCTCTGTAGTGCCTTGCGGTCGGAGGCCAAGCAGTTGCCATACCAGGCGGTGATGCAACCAGTCAGGATGCTCTCGATGGTGCAACTATATAATTTTTTGAGGATCTGAGGACCCATGCCGAATCTTTTCAGTCTCCTGAGGGGGAATAGGCTTTGTCGTGCCCTCTTCACGACTGTCTTGGTGTGTTTGGACCATGATAGTTCGTTGGTGATGTGGACACCAAGGAACTTGAAGCTCTCAACCTGTTCCACTACAGCCCCGTCGATGAGAATGGGGGCGTGCTCAGTCCTCTTTTTTTTCCTGTAGTCCAGAATTATCTCCTTTGTCTTGGTCACGTTGAGGGAGAGGTTGTTATCCTGGCACCACACGGCCAGGTCTCTGACCTCCTCCCTATAGGCTGTCTCATCGTTGTCGGTGATCAGGCCTACCACTGTTGTGTCGTCGGCAAACTTAATGATGGTGTTGGAGTCGTGCCTGGTCATGCAGTCATGGGTGAACAGGGAGTACAGGAGGGGACTGAGCACGCACCCCTGAGGGGCCCCCGTGTTGAGGATCAGTGTGGCAGATGTGTTGTTACCTACCCTTACCACCTGGGGGAGACCTGTCAGGAAGTCCAGGATCCAGTTGCAGAGGGAGGTGTTTAGTCCCAGGATCCTTAGCTTAGTGATGAGCTTTGAGGGCACTATGGTGTTGAATGCTGAGCTGTAGTCAATGAATAGCATTCTCACGTAGGTGTTCCTCTTGTCCAGGTGGGAAAGGGCAGTGTGGAGTGCAATAGAGATTGCATCATCTGTGGATCTGTTGGGGCGGTATGCAAATTGGAGTGGGGTCTAGGGTTTCTGGGATAATGGTGTTGATGTGAGCCATGACCAGCCTTTCAAAGCACTTCATGGCTACAGACGTCAGTGCTACGGGTCGGTAGTCATTTAGGCAGGTTATCTCAGTGTCCTTGGGCACGGGGACTATGGTGGTCTGCTTGAAACATGTTGGTATTACAGACTCAGTCAGGGACATGTTGAAAATGTCAGTGAAGACACTTGCCAGTTGGTCAGCACATGCTCGGAGTACACGTCCCGGTAATCCGTCTGGCCCTGCAGCCTTGTGAATGTTGACCTGCTTAAAAGGCTTACTCACATCGGCTACGGAGAGCGTGATCACAAAGTCATCCGGAACAACTGGTGCTCTCATGCATGCTTCAGTGTTGCTTGCCTCGAAGCGAGCATAGAAGTGGTTTAGCTCATCTAGTAGGCTTGTGTCACTGGGAAGCTCGCGGCTGTGCTTCCCTTTGTAGTCTGTAATAGTTTTCAAGCCCTGCCACATCCGACGAGCATCAGAGCCAGTGTAGTACGATTCAATCTTAGTCCTGTATTGACTCTTTGCCTGTTTGATGGTTCAACGGAGGGCATAGCGGGATTTCTTATAAGCGTCCGGGTTAGAGTCCCGCTCCTTGAAAGCGGCAGCTCTACCCTTTAGCTCAGTGTGGATGTTTCCTGTAATCCATGGCTTCTGGTTGGGGTATGTACGTACGGTCACTGTGGGGATGACATCATCGATGCACTTATCGAGCTGTATAGAACACTACTGTATTCTAAGGAGAGTCAATAGGTCACGGTACTGACAGTACAGCAATGGGGAGTCAGGATGCAGCCAGGGTCCATGACTGAACTGTACCCATGACTCCCCGTAACCTCTCTTATCTTCCTCTCGCTTCTGCCCTTTAATACTGACAACATCACACATACTTACACACAACACACTCACACACCACAGCACCTGCCACGACAGACTCTCCCATGCCAACCGTGTCAACAAGCGGTATCAAACCCCTAAATCCCTGTCACACACACACACATGCACATGCACACTCTCTCTCTCTCACAAACACACACACAAAGGACCCCCTTGGCTGGCCCTCTTGGCTCCAGAGCCATTAAGGCAGCAGCCAATCAGAAGCCCCATCTGTGACCGGCAGGCAAAGGGGGCCAAACCCCTAAATCCCTGTCACACACACACACACACACACACATATGGACATGCACACACACACACTCACACACACATACACACACACACACACACACACACACACACACACACACACACACACACACACACACACACACACACACACACACACACAAAGAACCCCCTTGGCTGGCCCTCTCGGCTCCGGTGCCATTGAGGCAGCAGCCAATCAGATGATTTTGAATTACAACCACTTGAAGGACAACCACCTGAAACTAAACAAAATCAAAGAAAACAGTTGTCGTCTCTTCTACTCTGGTAAAAAGTGTGTGTGCATGCGTGTGCATGTCTCAACAGAGAGACAAGGACCAAAGAACTAGGAGCAGATGGACATTTGTGTTTGAGTTAGCCCCCTCTCCCCTTCTCTCTTCCTCTCGCTTCTGCCCTTTAATACTGACAACATCACACACACTTACACACAACACAGAGCGGACTCTACATCACACATACCCACATCACACACACACCACAGCACCCCCCATGACAGACTCTCCCATGCCAACTGTGACAACAAGAGGCATCAAACCCCTAAATCGCTGTCACACACACACGTACACACACACAAAGGACCCCCTTGGCTGTCTCTCTCGGCTCCGGAGCCATTGAGGCAGCAGCCAATCAGATGCTTTTGAAGTGTGTTAGCCAGCCCCCTTTGCCTGCCAGTCACAGATGGGGCTTCTGGGCACGACACCAGGGAGAAGACGGGATCACACACACACACAGAGAGAGAGAGAGAGAGAGAGAGAGAGAGAGAGAGAGAGAGAGAGAGAGAGAGAGAGAGAGAGAGAGAGAGAGAGAGAGAGGGGGGGGGGGGGGGGGGGGGGGGGAGAGAGAGGGGGGGGAGAGAGAGAGAGAGAGAGAGAGAGAGAGAGAGAGAGAGAGAGAGAGAGAGAGAGAGAGAGAGAGAGAGAGAGAGAGAGAGAGAGAGAGAGAGAGAGAGAGAGAGAGAGAGAGAGAGAGAGAGAGAGAGAGAGAGAGAGAGAGATGGACGGAACACCTGGATGCTATCACTCTCTATCATTCTTTTTCTCTTAATCCCCCAATCTCTCATCTATTTACCTTCCCTCCTCTCCCACCTTTCTTCTATTTTTCTCTCTGTCAGTCTCTTGGTTTTCCCCTGTCCTCTAATCATTTTCTCTCCCTCCCTTCATCTCTCTCTCCATCCTTCTGTCTCTGTGTCACTCACTTTTTGGCTTGTCCTCTGTCCTAAGCCCTTTCTCTCCCTCATCTCTCCATCTCTCTCTCTCCCCCTCTGCCTCTTTCTATCTGTGTCCCAGTCTCTTGGCTTATCCTCTGTCTCAAGTTCCTTCCCTCCCAGTTTGAGACATTTGGCTTGTCCTGTGTACAGACATTTAGATCAGGGTCTGACATAAACGATGGCCCGCTGGCCCGGGGCCAGTAAAAACATGTGTCGGGCCAGTGGATCTCGTCAGTCACTGGCCGATAAGCCCCTCACCATGGCACATGGAACAGGGCGGGGTCAGCTGTTGTCGGAGTTAGCCAGGGCTGACCCCGCCCACCACACGTTTTCATTTGCAGAGCCTTTTCAGACAGACCAGCGATGGGCAGAGCGGGGTTCGTATAGATCAGTGTGTTCGCCTGGGCATGTTCAGTACAAAAACGTTTTGGAACATTGCAGATAGAAATGCTATGAATAGAACTTAGAATCATGCTATGGTTACCGGCAGCTGTTGTCTTCTGTGTGTGGAATAGTTGAATTTGCGGTTCACCTTCAAAATAAAAGTCCCTACTTGGAATCGATACAAACGGATACAAATAGTGGAATCATAGTTGGACTTGATAATGCTAAACAAGGTTGGAATGCTGTTACATAATATACGATGAGATACAATACTTAATTAGTTTGACAGTAAACATAAACAACTTTTTAATTCCCAATGCATAATGAAACGGGGTATCAGCCCACTCAGTGACACCCACAGAACACAACTATGTAGCATTTACACAAATATTAGCGTCTTAGCTCTATTGCAGAACTCTGAAACCACTGTGAAATGAGCCACATTAGCTCACCAGTCAATCTACTATGGCTGCATAACGACAGGCAGCCCAATTCTGATGTTTTTTTTCCCCTAATTAGTCTTTTGACAAATCAGATCAGGATACCCCATTTTATGTGTGCACAGTCCTTAGGTTAGGCTGTACAGTGCAATTTGAAAATATTCGATACGTGCAATAGGCTGGCTGGGAAGGTGATTTCCCACAGTCAAAGTCCTGCAATAAGAGCTAAGACGCTAATATTTGTGTAAACGCTACATAGTTGTGCTCTGTGGGTGTCACTGAGTAGGCTGATATCCCGTTTCATAGGTGCACAATCCATAGGTAAAGCTGTACAGTGCATATAAGTATGTCCCCAATGCAATTATGCAGTCTATGTCACGCCCTGACTCTGAGGACTTGTATTTGTTGAGTCAGGGTGTGTATTTTCTGTGTCGTGTTGTGCTATGTTGATTGTCTATGGTTGATCTAGAATGTGTAGATCTATGTTGGCCTGAGTGGTTCCCAATCAGAGGCAGCTGTTGCTCGTTGTCTCTGATTGGGGACCATACTTAGGCAGCCTTTTGGCACCTGTTAGTTGTGGGATCTTGTTCCAGTTATGGTATGTTTGTGTGTTACCTTGGACTTCACGTTTCGTTTGTTGTTTTGTCGTGGGTTTATTTGTGTAAATAAACATGGATGCTTATCACGCTGCGCCTTGGTCCTTCTCGTTCATGAACGATCGTGACAGTCTAATACATCAACCGTAGGGTTTCAACAGTTTCTGTTTATTGTCAAACTAATTCATTATTGTTCTTCATTTTAAAATATGTAACAATATTTCAACCTTGTTTAGCATTATCTAGTCCAAATATGGCATGATTCCACTATTTGTATCCATTTGCATCACTTTCAATGTGGGATTTAAATGTTTAAGGTGAACTGAAAATTCAACTATTCCACACACGGAAGATGACAGCCGCCAGTGACCATAGCAATGGAGTTAACGAAAACATTTAGACAAAAGTGAATCGCTATAACACCATAAGTATTTACAGCTTCAGAAATTATGAACCCCAAAATCAATTAGAAAACAATGATTGTTAGACGTGACTGTAAACCTATAATGTTAGTCAGCTAACTAGCTAGCTAGAGTTAGTGGTAGGGAGTTGATCCCAAGAGAATCGATTCCTCAACTCCTTGCCCGTTGACTCCCGGTGTCTATTCCCATTTCTTGGTGTCAAGCTAGCGGAATCGACTCCTCGACTCCTAAGATTCAGTATTTTTGTAACGGAGAAGACTGATTAGATGCCGTAGGCTACTTCTGAGAACACAAATTCTCACATCTTTCACAGAAAAGAAAGAGAGAGCTAGCGATGGAGCGACGGGAGAGGGGCAGTGCCAGGCATATGTAGGCATGTAGGCCACCAGGCAGACAGTCAGAACCGTGTGGTAATCAAAAGATGTGTAGGCTATCACAATGCTGTAGGCTATATCGCAATTTCTTGGCTTGCAATGTCTTGTGAGTTCACTAAATTAGGTGCTATCAATAAGTAGGCTGAGCTATTCTACATGCAACAGACCGAAGACTGAACACACACTCGCATCTTTCATAGCGAAGAGACACACAGAAATGGGAGTTGACACCGGGAGTCGACGAGAGAGAAAGGAGGGGCAGGTAGACGGAACCGTACGCGTAGGATATATGTTGGTAATCTGTATCTCACAATGTCTTGTCTTGCAATGCCTTGTAAATTCACCAAAAGTATATTAAAGTATAGATTAGGGTATCAATGAGTATGGCTAAGCTATGTCAATTCTACATAGTGCTAGTGAATTGAAGTTGAACATCGCCAAATGTTTAATTAGACCTAAATGTACACCCTAGCTAGGCAATAGATCACAAAGCAGGGCATCCCCGCAATTGTTTTTGGAAATGCCAAGTTGTCTTTCTCATTCATAAACGCATCTCCAGTGCAAATACTGTTCAGCAGCTCAAATCAGCAGGATGGGGGGCATTTTTATTAGGAAGGACGTCTACCATGGATCGCTAAAATAACACTTCCTCAATTGAAATATTATGGGGACAACTATAGCCTACATTTGGCAGCCAAGCATGAGTTATCAGTGTAGCCTATTATCGTCTAGACATTACTTTGAAATATCTTCACGCCTACAATAAAAACCTCCAGGCTTAAAATGGAAATTAAATGGAAGAAATAAAGAATTACAGGGGGCAGTTTGGAAAAACTAATCCTGTGTGAATCGTGCTCTGGAATAACGCACATGCTTGGATAATAATTACATAACCAACGTCTCTAGCAATACTAGTCCTGTCCGAATAAGGCTATATAACATTGCAAAGAATAGGCTTATCAGCGTAGAGAGTGCGCCGCATCATCCCATGGGATTCGATCATCCCATGGGATTCGTCAAGGCTGCACACAGCAGAAATATCACTGAAATATTCTTGTTCCTACACATCACATTTATAGGCTAAGTTGATGAGCAAATGGGAAGCATCAGGCTCATGCCGGTCCTCTCTAGAACGCAACATGAGTCTTCCTAGTAGGACTCTGCAATAGTGAGGTGGTGTGTACGTGTGCGCAGCTGTTTCAGCGTGTTTTGGGAGTTGAGAAAGAGTTAATTCCTTCGACTCCAACAACAGGAGTCGGAGTCGACTCCCAAAATCCTGGAGTCATTAAACCCTAGCTAGAGTGGCTAGCTAGCTGATCTGTTACATGTACGTGCTGACGTATCACCACGCGAATGCGCCTCAACCAATGAAAACGTCTGGTGGGCGGGGCCTGTCTGGACCGACCCCTCTCACAGCCGACCCAGCCCCGTACCATGTGCCGCTGCGAGTGGTACTTGCACTGGCCCGACCAGTAACTTCTCAGCGCATTTTTGCATTCCAGTTCAACATTTACCTGCTCTGTCGCAGTCCACCATTGAAAACCATTGAAGACTACATGCGGAAAAGTCATGCTATTTGTATTTGAGCAATATGATTGGCCAATCAATTGTCCAATCAATTGAATTTACCACAGGTGGACTCCAATCAAGTTATAGAAACATCTCAAGGATGTTTAATGGAAACAGGATGCACCTGAGCTCAATTTCGAGTCTCATAGCAAAGGGTCAGAATATTTATATAAATAAGGTATTTCTGTTTTTTTATTTTTTATAAATTTGCAAAAATGTATAAAAAACTGTTTTTGCTTTGTAATTATGGGGTATTGTGTGTAGATTGATGAGGGGAAAAAACTATTTAATCCATTTTAGAATAAGGCTGTAACGTAACATAATGTGGAAAAAGTCAAGGGGTCTGAATACTTTCCGAATGCACTGTACACATGCACACAGTTGAAAGCACACTCGTAAACTGCTCTCGTAAAAGTGCTGAATGCTGCATGCTGACCAAAGAAATACAAAACACATGAGACGAGACATCACGTAATTAAAAGAAGAAAAGAGAGAGAAAGGAAGAGAAAGAAGTAGGGGGGAACAGACAGTGGGAAGCCTTTTGGACCTTCTCATCATAACATTATATTAATGATTAATTGTTTGATCTGATTATTATAATTGTTTGATCTGACCGGTATTGTGCGTGTGTGTTTTTGAGGACTCCTCTCTTGAAATAGATGTGAGTGTATGGAAGGAGCTCGCTTCCTCTCTGTGGCTGTGGTTGTTTTGATCATTTCACTGATTTCCTATCACACAAAAAGCCTTGGCATTGCAAAGAAAGGCTGATAACTGAAACCTTAAGACACACACATACCGGTACACACTGTCACGATGTTAGAAATGGTGTGGTGTGGAATCAAGCGCAGAAGCAGATGGACAGTCCAACAAGACTTTACTGTAGAGTGCAAAATAAATCCAACAAAGCCAGAGGCCAAAAAGACGCACACAGGCGTCAAAACACGAGCGCACACACAGGGCGCAAAACTCTCCTCAACCGAGGAGGTAGCTCAATGGTAAAGGCGTACCGAAACACGGGTAACGCACGAACACCTGACACAAAACAATTACACACAACACTACACTAACAACAAGGAAACTAAATAGGGTGCTTAATGAGACATAACACAAGACAGGTGTGGCTAACAGACAAAACTAATCAAACAGGAAACATAGAGCGGTGGCAGCTAGTACTCCGGAGACGACGACCGGCGAAACCTGCCCGAACAAGGAGGAGGAGCTGCCTCGGCCGAAACCGTGACAGTACCCCCCCGTTGACGCGCGGCTCCAGCCGCGCGCCGCCTCCGGCCTCGGGGACGCCCAGGAGGACGCGGGGCAGGGCGCGTAGGATGACCACGATGGAATTCGGTCATCAGGGACGGATCCAGAATGTCCCTCCTCGGCACCCAGCACCACTCCTCCGGACCGTACCCCTCCCACTCCACGAGATATTGGAGACCCCCCATCCGGCGTCTCGAATCCAGGATGGTCCGAACAGTGTACGCCGGAGCCCCCTCGATCTCCAACGGGGGCGGAGGAGTCTCCTCAATCTCGAAGTCCTGGAGTGGACCAGCTACCACCGGCCTGAGGAGAGACACATGGAATGAGGGGTTAATATTCTTGTAATTAATAGGTAGTTCTAACCAGTAACACACCTCATTCAATCTCCTCAGGACTTTAAAAGGCCCCACAAACCGCCGACCCAGCTTCCGGCAGGGCAGGCGGAGGGGTAGGTTTCTGGTTGAGAGCCAGACTCGTTCTCCAGGTGCGTACACTGGCCCCTCACTGCGGTGTAGGTCGGCGCTCGTCTTTTGTCGACGTATGGCACGCTGCAGATGGACGTGAGCAGCGTTCCACGTCTCCTCCGAGCGCCGTACCCACTCATCCACAGCGGGGGCCTCGATCTGGCTCTCATGCCACGGTGCCAGAACCGGCTGGTACCCTAATACACACTGAAAAGGGGTTAGTCTAGTGGAGGAGTGGCGGAGAGAGTTCTGTGCCATCTCGGCCCAGGGCACATATCTCGCCCACTCCTCCGGCCGGCCCTGGCAATATGACCTCAGAAACCTACCCACATCCTGGTTGACTCTTTCTACCTGCCCATTGCTTTCCGGGTGGTAACCCGAGGTAAGGCTCACCGAGACCCCCAAACGTTCCATAAATGCTCTCCAGACTCTGGAGGTAAACTGGGGGCCTCGATCGGACACTATATCCTCGGGTGCCCCGTAATGCCGGAAGACGTGAGTAAATAGAGCCTCAGCGGTCTGTAGGGCAGTAGGAAGACCCGGCATGGGAAGGAGACGACAGGCCTTAGAGAACCGATCCACAACGACCAGGATGGTGGTATTCCCCTGTGAGGAGGGAAGATCGGTAACAAAATCCACCGATAGGTGAGACCAGGGTCGTTGTGGAACGGGCAGGGGCTGTAATTTACCCCTGGGCAAGTGTCTGGGTGCCTTACACTGGGCACACACTGAGCAGGAGGAGACATAAACCCTCACATCCCTGGCTAACGTTGGCCACCAGTACTTCGTACTAAGGCAGTGCACCGTCCGACCAATACCCGGATGTCCAGAGGAGGGAGACGTGTGAGCCCAATAAATCAACCGATCCCGGACCTCGAGCGGGACGTACGTCCGACCCACCGGACACTGTGGAGGACTAGGGTCGGCATGCAACGCCCGCTCGATCTCCGCATCGACCTCCCACACCACCGGTGCCACCAGACAAGACTCCGGTAGTATGGGAATGGACTCCACGCACCTCTCCTCCGCGTCATACCGGCGGGACAGAGCATCTGCCTTCCCGTTCTGGGACCCAGGGATGTAAGTGATCTTAAACACAAACCGGGCGAGAAACATAGTCCATCGAGCCTGGCGAGGATTCAGTCTCCTAGCTGCCCGAATGTATTCCAGGTTACGGTGATCGGTCAGAATGAGGAAAGGGTGCTGAGCCCCCTCAAGCCAATGCCTCCACACCTTTAGGGCCTGTACTACGGCTAACAGCTCCCTGTCCCCTACGTCATAATTCCGCTCCGCCGGACTGAGCTTCTTAGAATAAAAAGCACAGGGGCGGAGCTTAGGTGGTGTACCCGAGCGTTGAGATAGAACGGCCCCGATACCGGCCTCAGACGCGTCCACCTCAACTTGGAAAGGTAAAGTGGGATCCGGGTGCGCCAACACCGGAGCCGAGGTAAACAGGTCCTTCAGTCTCCCAAAAGCCCTGTCCGCCTCAGCCGACCACTGCAAGCGCACCGGACCCCCCTTCAGAAGAGACGTGATGGGAGCTGCCACCTGTCCAAAACCCCGGATAAACCTCCGGTAGTAATTCGCAAAACCCAAAAACCGCTGCACCTCTTTAACCGTTGTTGGGGTTTGCCAATACACGCACGGGCGGACACTCGGTCCACCTCCATTCTCACCCCTGACGCAGACAACTGGTAACCCAAAAGGAAACTGACTCCTGAAAGAACAGACATTTCTCAGCCTTGACATACAGGTCATGCTCCAACAGTCTCCTCAATACCCTGCGCACCAGGGCTACATGCTCGGCCCGAGTAGGACTGTACACCAGAATATCATCGATGTACACCACCACTCCCTGCGCCTGCATGTCCCGGAAAATTTCATCTACAAACGATTGGAAGACTGATGGAGCATTCATTAACCCATATGGCATGACGAGATACTCGTAATGGCCGGAGGTAGTACTAAATGCTGTCTTCCACTCATCGCCCTCCCTAATGCGCACCAAATTATATGCGCTCCTGAGGTCCAATTTTGTGAAGAACCGTGCCCCGTGTAATGACTCCGTCATAGTCCCAATCAGCGGAAGTAGATAACTATATTTAACAGTCACCTGATTGAGACCGCGGTAGTCAATACAAGGACGCAGACCTCCATCCTTCTTCTTCACAAAAAAGAAGCTCGAGGACGCGGGAGAAGTAGAGGGCCGTATGTATCCCTGTCTCAGAGACTCGGCAATGTAAGTCTCCATTGCCCTTTTCTCCTCCTGTGACAAAGGATACACATGGCTCCGCGGGAGCGCGCTCCTGTCTGGAGGTCTATCGCACAATCCCCCTGTCTATGAGGTGGCAATCGTGCCGCTCGGGTCTTACTAAACACGAGTGCCAAATCCTCATACTCAGGAGGAATGTGCAGTGCTGGCATCTGGTTCGGACTTTCCACCGAGGTCGCCCCTACGGAAACACCCAGACATAACCCCTCACACTGAGCAGACCACCCTTTTAGAGCCTTCTCTCGCCACGAAATAGTAGGATCATGGGTAGTCAACCAGGGAAGCCCCAGTACCACCGGATACGCAGGAGAGTCAATCAGATAGAGTTGAATCGTCTCCTCATGACCCCCCTGCGTCATCATCCTAAGTGGCGCTGTGAGCTCCCCAATCCACCCAGATCCTAATGGACGACTATCTAAAGCATGTACGGGGAAAGGTTTATCGACTGGAAGGAGGGGAATCCCTAACTTAACACAGAATTTACGATCTATAAAATTCCCAGCTGCGCCTGAATCGACTAGCGCCTTATGCTGGGAACGAGGTGCAACCTGTGGAAAACAAACAGGTAATGTAAAGTGGACGACAGAAAGCTCTGGGTAAGTAGGGCGCCTACTCACCTGGGAGGACTCCCCACTGTATGGCCTGCCATCTCCCCCCTCAGGGGACCCTCCCCAGCACCTAGCCGCGGTGTGCCCTCCGCGGCCACACTTGGTGCAGGAGACTGCCCCCCTCGGGTTCCTACCTCTTCTCCCTCTAGCGCCAGCTCCTCCAAGCTCCATCGGACTCGGCTCGGAGGCGCTGGAGGGTGGAATGGGAGACCCCCATCTGGGACGTCCGCGGGTCCTGATTAGGTTGTCCAGACGAATAGCCATGTCCACAAGCTGGTCGAACGTTAATGTAGCGTCCCTACAAGCTAACTCCCTGCGGACGTCCTCCCTAAGGCTACACCTAAAGTGGTCTATGAGGGCCTTCTCATTCCACCCCGCATCAGCCGCTAGAGTCCGGAACTCCAGTGCAAATTCTTGAGCGCTCCTCATCCCCTGTCGGAGGTGGAATAGACGTTCCCCCGCCGCTCTTCCCTCTGGTGGATGGTCAAAGACCGCACGGAAGCGGCGGGAGAACTCCGCATAGGTGACTGTGGCGGAGTCTATTCCCCTCCATTCGGCGTTGGCCCACTCCAACGCCTTGCCGGTGAGACAGGAGATGAGGGCGGAAACGCTCTCGTATCCCGAGGGCGCCGGGTGTATGGTGGCCAGGTAGAGCTCCACTTGCAAAAGGAACCCCTGACACCCGGCAGCGGAGCCGTCGTACGCCCTCGGGAGCGAGAGCCGAATTCCACTGGGTTCCGGTAGATGGTTGGGCTGGTTCTCTGGTGGTGATGGAGCGACAGG
This sequence comes from Coregonus clupeaformis, assembly GCF_020615455.1. Taxonomy (NCBI): domain Eukaryota; kingdom Metazoa; phylum Chordata; class Actinopteri; order Salmoniformes; family Salmonidae; genus Coregonus; species Coregonus clupeaformis. Next base: position 30,834,086 of record NC_059194.1, read on the forward strand.
TGGGGCTATGGGAACACCGCTGGTCTCCCATCGCCGAAGTGTGTCCATGACGCCCTCCAAAGCGTGCCCGATCCGATTTATGCGATGCTCTTGTCCCAGAAGCCGTTCCTCCACGTTGTCGACGTGTGCTCCTGCTGATTCCATATCGGGTGTGTAATTCTGTCACGATGTTAGAAATGGTGTGGTGTGGAATCAAGCGCAGAAGCAGATGGACAGTCCAACAAGACTTTACTGTAGAGTGCAAAATAAATCCAACAAAGCCAGAGGCCAAAAAGACGCACACAGGCGTCAAAACACGAGCGCACACACAGGGCGCAAAACTCTCCTCAACCGAGGAGGTAGCTCAATGGTAAAGGCGTACCGAAACACGGGTAACGCACGAACACCTGACACAAAACAATTACACACAACACTACACTAACAACAAGGAAACTAAATAGGGTGCTTAATGAGACATAACACAAGACAGGTGTGGCTAACAGACAAAACTAATCAAACAGGAAACATAGAGCGGTGGCAGCTAGTACTCCGGAGACGACCGGCGAAACCTGCCCGAACAAGGAGGAGGAGCTGCCTCGGCCGAAACCGTGACACACACACTCACCCTTTGTGTGTGTATGTGGATCACCTGTGTTTGTATACAGTTGAAGTCGGAAGTTTACATACACTTAGGTTGGAGTCATTAAAACTCGTTTTTCAACCACTCCACAAATTTCTTGTTAACACACTTTAGTTTTGGCAAGTCAGTTAGGACATCTTCTTTGTGCAAGACACAAGTAAATTTTCCAACAATTGTTTACAGACAGATTATTTCACTTATAATTCACTGTATCACAATTCCAGTGGGTCAGAAGTTTACATACACTAAGTTGACTGTGCCTTTAAACAGCTTGGAAAATTCCAGAAAATGATGAAGCTTTAGAAGCTTCTGATAGGCTAATTGACATCTCATTTGAGTCAATTGGAGGTGTACCTGTGGATGTATTTCAAGGCCTACCTTCAAACTCAGTGCCTCTTTACTTGACACCATGGGAAAATCAAATTGTAGACCTCCACAAGTCTGGTTCATCCTTGGGAGAAATTTTCCAAACGCCTGAAGGTACCACGTTCATCTGTACAAACAATAGTACGCAAGTATAAACACCATGGGACCACACAGCCGTCATACCGCTCAGGAAGGAGACGCGTTCTGTCTCCCAGAGATGAACGTACTTTGGTGCGAAAAGTGCAAATCAATCCCAGAACAACAGCAAAGGACCTTGTGAAGATTCTGGAGGAAACAGGTACAAAAGTACCTATATCCACAGTAAAACGAGTCCTATATCGATATAACCTGAAAGGCCACTCAACAAGGAAGAAGCCACTTCTCCAAAACCGCCATAAAAAACCAGACTACGGTTTGCAACTGCATATGGGGACAAAGATCGTACTTTTTGGAGAAATGTCCTCTGGTCTGATAAAACAAAAATAGAACTGTTTGGCCATAATGACCATAGTTATGTTTGGAGGAAAAAGGGGGTTGCTTGCAAGCCGAAGTACACCATCCCAACCGTGAAGCACGGGGGTGGCAGCATCATGCTGTGGGGGTGCTTTGCTGCAGGAGGGACAGGTGCACTTCACAAAATAGATGGCATCATGAGGAAGAAAAATTACGTGGGTATATTGAAGCAACATCTCAAGACATCAGTCAGGAAGTTAAAGCTTGGTCGCAAATGGGTCTTCCAAATGGACAATGACCCCAAGCATACTTCCAAAGTTGTGGCAAAATGGCTTAAGGACAACAAAGTCAAGGTATTGGAGTGGCCATCACAAAGCCCTGACCTCAATCCTATAGAAAATGTGTGGGCAGAACTGAAAAAGCGTGTGCGAGCAAGGAGGCCTACAAACCTGACTCAGTTAAACCAGCTCTGTCAGGAGGAATGGGCCAAAATTCACCCAACTTATTGTGGGAAGCTTGTGGAAGGCTACCCAAAATGTTTGACCCAAGTTAAACAATTTAAAGGCAATGCTACCAAATACTAATTGAGTGTATGTAAACTTCTGACCCACTGGGATTGTGATGAAAGAAATAAAAGCGGAAATAAATCATTCTCTCTACTATTATTCTGACATATCACAATCTTAAAATAAAGGGGTGATCCTAACTGACCTAAGACAGGGAATTTTTACTAGGATTAAATGTCAGGAATTGTGAAAAACTGAGTTTAAATGTATTTGACTAAGGTGTATGTAAACTTCCGACTTCAACTGTATGTTGTATAATCATGTGCATGCGTGCAGGTCTCTGTGTGTGCTTGAATACTGCCGTGTTGGTGTGCATGTGTGTCTGCTCTCTGTACCATAGTTTCTGTCCAGCGGTTAAATATTTAGCTGCATCTGTCAAGCTGGCTCAAAAAGGACTTGGCTTCTAGGTACATCCGCCCTATGCTGAAAGAGAGCGGGAGGGAGAGAGAAAGAAAGAGCGATTGAGAGAGAAAGGGAAAGAGAGGGAGAGAGAGAGCAAAGGGAAAGAGAGATCAGAGGGAGAGAGAACGAGGGGACAGATTAATAGATTGATAGAATGGAATAGAAAGAGAGAAGTGAGTGGGATGAGACAGGTGAGAGAAGAAAAGGAGAACTAGAGTGAGAAATTTAAGAGGGTCAGACAGGACAGACAGGTGGACAGTGTGTATCTCTCCCGCTGCCTCCTCCCTCCCTCCCTCCCTCCCTCCCTCCCTCCCTCCCTCCCTCCCTCCCTCATTATCTGATCTAGATCCCTCTCTCCTCTCCTCCGTCCAACAAGGACTGAGAAAGAGAAAGAGATGAAGCTGTCATGATGAGAATCCGTTATATTTTATTTTCTGTTTGTTTTGTATTGCCATGGCAGCAGTAACCGAACCTAGCCTGTGTCAGGTATCGGTTTGTCTGACCCTTCCTTTGAAGTTGATAATCGCTATGAAAACACACCGATATTTGGCTGCATGTACACACGCACGCTAACATGCACACACCGTTTTTTTTTATGTGCATTCTCAGGACTTTTGGGGGAGTAAACATTTATTCCCATTCAAAATCCTATTTTCCCTGACCCTAAACCTAACCCTAATCCTAAACCTAAGCCTTAAGCCTAAAATAGCATTTTAACAAAATCATGACATAAAAAAATTATGCTTCTTGTTTTCCTACCTTGTCAGGACATTTTGGTGACTTGTCAGGACATTCTGGTCCTGATAATGTAGGAAAACATGTACACACACATACATCCCCCCCCCCACACACACACTTACACAGACACAGTCTCATGCACACACACACGCTCGCTCTCTCGCTCTCTCTCTCTCTCGCTCTCTCTGACAGCTCAGATAGTCCCAGTGCAGGTACTATAAGCCAGCTGAACCACAGTACATTGAGAGTCACTGAGGCCTGACAGTAAGTGTCCTCACAGACCCATCCATCCATCTTTCCTTCCTTATTTCCCTTTTCCCTTCTTTCCTTCCTTCTCTGAACCATGCATGAGAGCACCAGCTGTTCCGGTCGACTGTGTGATCTCGCTCGCCGTAGCCGATGTGAGTAAGACCTTTAAACAGGTTAACATTCACAAAGCTGCAGATTACCAGGACGTGTACTCAGAGCATGTGCTGACCAGCTGGCAAGTGTCTTCACTGTCATTTTCAACCTCTCCCTGACCCAGTCTGTAATACCACCATGTTTCAAGCAGACCATCATAGTCCCTGTGCCCAAGAACGCCAAGGTAACCTGTCTACATGACTATCGCCCCATAACACTCACTGTAGCCATGAAATGCTTTAAAAGGCTGGTCATGGCTCACATCAACACCATCATCCCAGACACACTGGACCCACTCCGCCCCAACAGATCCACAGATGACGCAATCTCTATTGCACTCCACACTGCCCTCTCCCACCTGGATAAGACGAACACCTATGTGAGAATGCTGTTCATTGACTTCAGCCCATCGTTCAATACCAAAGTAACCTCCAAGCTCATCACTAAGCTCAGGACCCTGGAACTGAACACCTCCCTCTGCAACTGGATCCTGGACTTCCTGACGGGTCTCCCCCAGGTGGTGAGGGTATGCAACAACACATCCGCCATACTGGCCCTCAACACAGGGGCCCTTCAGGATTGAGTGCTTAGTCCCCTCCTATACTCCCTGTTCACCCACAACTGCGTGGCCACGCACGACTCCAAAACCATCATTAAGTTTGCTGACTACACGATGGTGGTAGGACTGATATCCGATGATGATGAGACAGCCTATAGGGAGGAGGTCAGTGACCTGGCAGTGTGGTGCCAGGACAACAATGTCAGCAGGACAAAGGAGCTGTTCGTGGACTACAGGAAACGGAGGGCCGAGCACACCCCCATCCACATTGACGGGGCGGTAGTGGAACGGGTCAAGATGTTCAAGTTCCTCGGTGTGCACATCACTAAGGAATTAACATCGTCCACACACACCAACACAGTCTTGAAGAAGGCATGACAATGCCTCTTCCCCCTCATTAGGCTAAAAATATTTGGCATGGACCCTCTGATCCTCAAAAAGTTAACCAGCTGCACCATTAAGAGCATCTTGACTGGCTGCATCACTGCTTGGTATGGCAACTGCTTGGCATCCGACCCCAAGGCGCTACAGAGGGTAGTGTGTACGGCCCAGTACGTCACTGGGGCCGAGCTCCCTGCCATCCAGGCAGTGTCAGAGGAAGGCCCTAAAAATGTTCTAAGTCTACAGCCACCCAAGCCATAGACTGTTCTCTCTGCTACGGCATGGCAAGCAGTACCGATGCACCATGTCTGAAACCAACAGGACCCTGAACAGATTCTACCCCCAAGCCATAAGACTGCTAAATAGTTAACCAAATACAGTGCCTTGCAAAAGTATTCATCCCCCTTGGCATTTTTCCTATTTTGTTGCATTACAACCTGTAATTTAAATGGATTTTTATTTGGATTTCATGTAATTGACATACACAAAATTGTCCAAATTGGTGAAGTGAAGTGAAAAAATTACTTGTTTCAGAAACTTCTAACAATAAATTACGGAAAAGTGTTGCGTGCATATGTATTCACCCCCTTTGCTATGAAGCCCTTAAATAAGATCTGGTGCAACCAATTACCTTCAGAAGTCACATAATTAGTTAAATAAAGTCCACCTGTGTGCAATCTAAGTGTCACATGATCTCAGTATACAGTATATACACCTGTTCTGAAAGGCCCAAGAGTCTGCAACACCACTAAGCAAGGGGCACCACCAAGCAAGCGGCACCATGAAGACCAAGGAGCTCTCCAAATAGGTCAGGGACAAAGTTGTGGAGAAGTACAGATCAGGGTTGGGTTATAAAAAAAAAATCTGAAACTTTGTGGCAGCATCATGCTGTGGGCATGTTTTTCATCGGCAGGGACTGGGAAACTGGTCAGAATTGAAGGAATGATGAATGCCGCTAAATACAGGGAAATTCTTGAGGGAAAACTGTTTCAGTCTTCCAAAGATTTGAGACTGTGATGGAGGTTCACCTTCCAGCTGGACAATGACCCTAAGCATACTGCTAAAGCAACACTTGAGTGGTTTAAGGGGAAATATATAAATGTCTTGGATTGGCCTAGTCAAAGCCTAGACCTCAATCCAATTGAGAATCTGTGGTATGACTTAAAGATTGCTGTACACCAGCAGAACCCATCCAACTTGAAGGAGCTGGAGCAGTTTTGCCTTGAAGAATGGGCAAACATCCCAGTGGCTAGATGTGCCAAGCTTATAGAGACATACCCCAAGAGACTTGCAGCTGTAATTGCTGCAAAAGCTGGCTCTACAAAGTATTGACTTTTGGGGGGTGAATAGTTATGCACGCTCAAGTTTTCTGTTTTTTTGTCTCATTTCTTGTTTGTTTCACTATAAAAACATATTTTGCATTTTCAACATTGCATGTTGTGTAAATCAAGTGATACAAACCCCCAAAAAATCATGGTTGTAAGGCAACAAAATAGGAAAAATGCCAAGGGGGGTGAATACTTTCGCAAGCCACTGTAGCTACCCGGACTATCTGCATTGACCCCCCTTTGCACTAGCTCTTTTGACTCATCACATAAGCTGCTGTTACTGTTTAGTATCTATCCTGTTGCCTAGTCACTTTACCCCTACCCATATGCACATATCTACCTCAATTACCTCGTACCCCTGCACATTGTGTATGTATTCCTTGTGTTATTACCTTTTGATTATTTTTCTCTCTGCATTGTTGGGAAGGGCCTTTAAGTAAGCATTTCACTGTTAGACTACACCTGTTGTTTACAAAGCGTGTGACAAATAACATTTGATTTGATTCTATCATTGCTCTTTCAGCGCTGGGAAGGTGAAACTAGTTCCGTCTTGTTTCCACCACATCCAGTCATTAATGGAGAGAGAGAGGATGGAGAGAAGGAAGGAGAAAGGGAGGAGGAAGGAAAGAGAGGAGGATGTGTTTTAAAAGTATTGGTACTAGGCAGAAGTATTTTAGCTGGAGCCAAATCCCACCATCCTCAGAGGACTGACTCAACTGGCCAAATAAGCACTCATAAAGAGTTACCCTAAGACAGCTACCTGTGTGTGTGTGTGTGTGTGTGTGTGTGTGTGTGTGTGTGTGTGTGTGTGTGTGTGTGTGTGTGTGTGTGTCAGAAAGGACGCTAAAGGAGATGCTACGGATGACTAACGACTAGGGGTGCGGTAGCAACCCACCATGTGTTTGCTTGAAACATTGGAAGACAAGAAAAAAAACAAGGCAATGCTTGAGGGGATCCAGAGTTTCTATTATCAAATCACAGACAGTCAAAATTAATTCAAACTACAGGCAAAGCATGTTTGTGTGTGTTTGCTTGTGTGTGTATGTGCATTGCATGATTGCATCAAATATGTCATCATGACATATTGTGAACTCCTTGTTTCTTTAAAGTAGGTCTATACAGAACTAAGTGGACCAAGACCTTCTTGACTCATGTTCAAGGTCAACTTTTATTAGGAATGTACTTTGTAGGTCCTAGAAGTCACATCAAAACACTATCAACATTGGCACAGTGATCACACACAACCACTCCCACACAGTTCCCCTCATCTCCTTCTCTACCTCCTCTTCTTCTCCTCCTCTTCATCCTTTATCCTTCCCCTTCCTGTTCTATTCCTCCTCTTTCACTTCCTCAACTTTTCCAGTTACACTTAAAATCCCTCCATTGGTGTAAAAAATGAAATAAAATCTAAATAAATATGGCATGTCGGGTAGGCATATGCATGCAGTCTGTTAGTACAGTATTTTCTAGTACTGTAAAGAGAGTGTACATATGTCTCTTCTCTTTTCCTCTCTCATTCTCTCTCTCTCTCTATCTCTCTCTCTCTCTCTCTCTCTCTCTCTCTCTCTCTCTCTCTCTCTCTCTCTCTCTCTCTCTCCTGCGTTGTCCAGTTGACTAGCTCATTTTTCAGCAGTTCTAGCATCTGTGCTAGTCTAGCCGCCGTGCTAACTTGTCATCGACCATTAGTGTTACCCTGCTGCTCTATGTTCCTGCTCCTTCCTGCCTCTGTTTCTCTCTCCACCTCCTCCTCTCCTCCACTTTCCTCAGTTTCCCTCTACTCCCTCCTTTCCTCCACTTTTCCTCTCTACTTCCTTCTCTCCTCCACTTTCCTCTGTTTCCACTCTACCTCCTCCTCACGTTAGGTGTTTTCAAAGGTGAGAGTGGTGCAAAGTTCTCCATAGTGACCCAATGTGGTCTAAACTTGTCTAATGTGGTCCAAAGAGCAGATTAAGCTGTGCACGGCGCGCAGCTCCTCTCGGACAGCCGCAGAGAAGCACGAGATTGAACTTCAATCAACTTTCTAGAGTTTTCCCCTTTAGATAACACTATTAACATTTCGCTCTACTGTGGGAATTGTGCTCGAATCAACGCAATATTAGCCACTTTCAATGTAACATACTGAAACAAAACAAACTATGCAAGACTTAGTGTGCAAAACTAACTGTGCAAGAGATTTTGTTGTAGGTAAATCGCATTGGAGTAGGATTCTATTGCATTGACAGGTAGGACTCAGGCCCGTACTCTACACAGAACTGTGCGCCATAACCAATCAGAGCTGCAGTAGGTCTATATGCAAATAGCCATTGCCATATATGGAGCTGTGCCATTCACTTTGAACTGGACTGTGTTTATAGCATGAGCGGTCGCGAGTAGATGTGCTTGTTTTGACATCAGAGCGAGAGCTGCATGTAGCCACCTGTACACATTTGTTCATATTCTTTGCTAGTTAGTGAGTTATTAGCCCAGTTATAGCTAATTTCTAGTCAACAATGGGGGAGTAGTTACCTCCTACAAGATCACAAAATCTGTGCATTTCTAGCCATCTTTGAAAAGCGAGTCAGGTAAAGAGCTTTTTTTTATGTCTTAAAGGGGCATTGTTGTATTTTGAGACGGTCTTGAATAAGCAAAGTAGCCAAGAGGCAGAGGGTAGCATAATGTGTCTGTTTCTCTCTAACAATGGTATGGGAATAATAATGCATTTTATTTTGTAAAGTGGTTTCTTGCATCAAACAACACAACATTTTCAGTCACCTCCTTTTCTGAAGGACAAGTGGATAATCAGGTTAATGTCAAGCCCTGCATGTTTTTTTCAAAAGTCTCATGGAATGTAGGCCTACATTGAACACCACACATTGGCTGCTACTGACGGAACATTTCCATGTAAAATGTTATGGGATGCGTTTTTCTCGATTGTTTTTGATGGTAGGCCACTCTGGTAGGCCTACATTATGATCAAATAGCCATAGTAGCCTACCTGGCCACTGTTAAAACTGTAACTTAAAGCGGGAACAGCCTCAGTGTTCACAGTAAACGCGGCTGGAAGTTTCACCGAATTTTCACAACATTAAAGTTTGCGCTCAGCAGAACAGAAATTTGCTCAGTGCCGAAATAGAGGGAACATTGGTCTGAAGCGATCCAATATGGTCTGATGTGCTGCTTTAGGCCATGCTGCTTTAGGCTGTCTGGAGTCGGGTGGATGCCAGCTGCCAACCCAAAGATGGGCATTTAGCATCACACACACTGTGGTTGCTTATTGATGGTGGTTTAATGGTTACTGTCTATGTGTCTATGTCAGGCCATGCTGGCCTTTAGGAAGGATACCAATTATACAGACACTCACACTCACACAAACACCATGCATGCACAAATAGATTCCTTGTCTCTCTCTTGT